>NW_026623597.1:220992-223746 GCF_030028575.1 Malurus melanocephalus
AAAAAAAACCCAGAAAAAAACCCCTTTCTAGACACAGAAGCAAAATTAGGTCATCTCAATGGGGTTTTCCATCACTATTTAGGATTGGACTTTTTTTTTAAAGTTTTGATTGTCTACATTTTTCAAAYTATTTTATTTAGGAAAATTCCAATAAAAGTCTATAAGAAAAATCCACAGCCAGATTCAAAGTTCTGTTTGAGGAGCACAAGCATTCCCATGTTGCTCARTAGCTCCATTTTTAATGCATTTTTAATAAGACATATGTGGATTTTTTTTCTCTAGGATCACTGAAGGGAAACCTGCTACATCTCTCATTCCTCCAGAAAAACCCTAAGCAATGACCTTAGTCTTTCCCACTCACCCTATGGGATGGCTGTTTAAAGGGTCAGTGAAAAAGTGACCTCGAGGGTGCTGCATCACTGCTGCAGTGCACTGCTGGTGTAATGCAGAGAGCATTACCCCAGAATGTCCCAGCCCTGGAGCTGTGGATACCAATCTAACCTGTCAGAGGGCCAAACCGACATGGAGATGTTTCAGACATCTGTTAATTCCCCTTTCTGCAGGCTACTGGCCTCTCCTTGACCTCCTCTTTCTGGCACAGAGTACTGCATCACCTTTGCTTTTATTACAAGTAAACAAAATAAACAGTCTGTTTAAGGTTGAAAAAAAAATCCTTTCAATCACCAAAGCATTTTCTTGATTTCTCATTCAGCTTTTATTAATTTTTCCATATGCTTTTTTTTTTCCATTTCACTTCACTGCACTGGGTCCCAAACCCTGCTTCAGCACCTGACTTGGGCAAAATATTGATATAGGGAATTCTACCTAAAGCCTTCTAGGGAAGAGATTGCAGTCCATTTCACACAGCTCTGCTCTTCAAACTCATTCCTCTCTTACAAGAAACTTGTCTATAATTTGTGGGAGGTTATGTAACAGGTGGATTTTGGATGCARAATATTCTGCCTGGGCTAAAGAAACAAAAACAGGATGATTGTGTCMCAAGTTAAACTACAGCCTCAGGTCTGTCCACTACACAGAACAGAGCCAGCTATCACTATGCATAAAGCAACTTCGAAAACAAGGCCAGACATTTTATCTTTGTGAGAAAAAGGCTATTGGTAGCAGAGAAATAGTTAAAGTGTRAAGTCAAGACATAACAGGGAAGAAAATTGTGTCTCCAGTGATGTGTTTGTGTYAAACAAAAGAAGGCAAACAGCTTCCTTTCAGCTCCTGCCCCAAAACCAGCTTCTGTACTCATTACTCACCAATAGTCATGGGTTTTCAATGGAAGGTGAAGTAAGTAGCCTAAGTCTTCAAWTTTAAAAGTTTAAGACATCTAATTTCTGTGAGGGACGAGCTGTTCCCTTGTCCCAGCTCTCATTGTGTGGATTTTTTTCAAAATGAGATTGTAAACCCAGCGACACATGCTCTTGTGGAGAAAGCTGGCTTTAAGGTCACCTACGCCACATTAGGATCCTTCCCCTGAGGAGAGGATGTCTGTCACAGGAGAGGATTCTCTGTTACAGAAAAAGCAAAGATGAACCAGAGCCCTCAAATGCTCATTTTGCTCGGACCTCTGGATCTATGGGAAAGGATCTGTGATCTGCATCTGACTRTTTGAAAATTCAAGAGTCACTCTTCCAATCTGTCATTTTTTATCCTATGTGCCCACTCACTCTGCCCATTTCTAAGGGTCTAAATTACTGTGACAATGTTCAAAGTGCAGGGCTGGCTTTCATTTGATCAATATTATGTATATTAAAGTATTGAGGCTCTGAACTCTTTATTTTAACAGTCAYCAACATGACAGTTAATACCTGTGTTGTGATGGTAGTTTTCTTTTATTTGTGCAAAGCCAGTTGTTTTATAAGAACATCAAAAATGGAGAAAAGATAGGGAAACACACAGGCTGAAAAATCCCTGAACTCTGAGATTTGTTTACTGAAAAAAATAAAAATAAAACCCAAACCAAAACCAACCCAGTAAAGTATTTGTGTTTTGCTCCTGTGCCTGAAGGCACAAAGGAAGATGTTGTCTTACCAGTACAAGCAAATGTGAAGCTGTAAAGAACAGTGTCCAGTGATGAGCTTAGGGCAACRTTCTGTGCTACTCTTCAGGTTGAAAATTACATTATTCCACAAATACTTGAGTGAATGGCAAGGTATATCCAGAATGTAAAAGCAACAGGTTCTAAGGTTCATGGAATTAACCCTTAGGAAAACTATGACACTCAAGAGCACAGCAGTACAAACACAATTTTGGTGAGGTCATACAAGTGTAGACCCTACCAAAATTCATGTGAACCACACCTAGAAAGCAAATCAATTAACACTTGATTCCTTTCCACCTTTAGAAATCCCATAAACTAAATTTCTGAACTCGATAAGTATCACTGAAAAATTTAGGACATTTGTCATGACACAGTTTAAAATTATGGTATTCCAAGAAATTCACTACATCCATCACCATATAAAAAATAATTTCACAGAGTTTCTTCTTGACCAACTACATGTGTGTTTCATGTGCAGCATGATTTTATGTGTCTGGGAACTACTGAGTGAGACATCAACACAAAACACACAATCCTATAGCATAAAAGCCAAGTTTACTTTCATTTCTTTTAAGGTTCATATTTGTGTCTCCCAGCAAGCTGTGTTTTTCTGCTTCCTCCCCCTGCATCACCTCCTCAGCACACTTTTAGTTTTCTTGAATTAAAAAAAATAAAAAAAAAATAAAAAAAAAATAAAAAAAAAA
>NW_026623597.1:223942-335518 GCF_030028575.1 Malurus melanocephalus
CCCAGAGTAATATTGATTTTACCACACTGAACACACTTTACAAATAACCATATGCTTGTATTACTATAGCAACAGGGTTACAGAAACCACTCAGAATAGGAAAGCAATTATTACTGGGGTAAATGTTATATTATTTCTTATTTACCTGACTTTTTTATCTATATAGTTTAATTGCATTAAAAGAATGTAAATTTTCTCTGCCTTATGTTACAGTTCTACAATATACTGTAGCTTACTCCAATACACTACACTACTGGAACCACAAAATATGAAGAATTTGGGATAATTTAACTAGAGAAGGTAAACTCTAGGAGATTCCACAAGCTCTCAGTGATAGGTGACTTGAAACTGAGAGTGAATTACCAAGGCAAATCTGCAGCATTTCTGTCAAAATTTATAGAAACAGTTTCAGAAACTCTTCTAAAGTTTTTAAGAAGTTCAGAATGTGTGTTCCAAATTACAGCAAAGGTACTCAAAGCTTAAAGTTTGGACATAAAAGGAATACAAACTTCCATTTAATCATTAAGAATCAGATACTTCAGTGTAAAAAGAGGATGGAAAATGCTACCAGTTCAGGCAAATAAAGAATCTTTAAAGGAAGAATTTCTATACAGGATTTGCATCCCAAAAGCCCAGATTCAAGTATTTACCAGAAGTTCTCAAAAACAACAACAAAAATTACTATCATCAAACCAGCCCAGTTATATATCTTCCAAACTAAAATCAYACTAATGGGATGTTCCTGAAAACAAAGCACAAATTTGTAACATGTTCACTGTCTTGCAGAAAGGAAAGGAAAAGGAATGATCACCTTTGGAAATCCAGGTAATAAATCCATAATACTTACAAACAGCCTCTCCACTGATGAAKACGTCCTGCTTATAATTCCTCAAGGTTGGTGCCATGGCTGGCTTTGAACTTTTTAAGCAGCTACTCAATGTTTTGCTGAGATGCAAAGACCAAACTTCAGTAAACTAAGATAACTTAGGCACCTTCACAGCTGATGAAGGCTGACCCATTTTAGTTCTCTCCAGAACACCTGGTTTTGGTCTCAGCTGCTAATGTAGTAGCTCATATCCACAATTAAAACTGATTAAATCAAGCACAAGAGAATGCAACAGCACAGTCTCTCCCGGACATCACTAGTGGCTTTCTGGAGATGTCTGAAAGATGGGCAGCTCTCTCTCCCCCCACTTCAGAAACCTAAAAATGTAAATGGAATTCTGAATTTACAACGTTTTCCAGATATCAAAAATGCAGCTGTGCCCCAGCCTGTTGGAGACTGGTCCATACCAGAGGCCATTTTTGTTTCTGTAGTTTGTGAGCCACAAAATCATCTAGAAAGCAAAACATCTGAAACTCATCTGCTTGCAGAGAGCACTGCTAGGCACTCCTTTAGAGTTTAGGGGTATGGATCTTTCTAATCCCAAACGCTAAAACACAGCCATGGAAGTAAACCATGTATCCCTAAACAAAGGGAGTATAAGAAGAGTCAGAACTATACATTAATGATATGTAGGAAAAATTACACTGAAATTAGCATTTTAATTAAAACTGTGATATTTTACTTTCTTCCAAAGCTCAGGTTTTACTCTTTTCCTGGATAAATGCTGTTGATCTGTCTTCTCTTCCTCTGTTTCACCTTCTGAGGAACATTGAATTAAGGAAATACAAAATGAGCATCTTTTCAGAACTAGACTGCACTACTTTGGTTTGGCAGAGAGACTTCTTTACCAAGAATCTAACACTGAAAGACATTTCTGTGTTTTTAAAGCCTAAAAATCTATAGCTGGCYCAACCTATGATGATTGCAGAGGAATTTTGATCCACATCTATTTAACAGCATGTCTGAATTAGTGAGATCACTCAATGAAGAAGGGAACACTAATATTTATGTTTTTTTCCCAGAAGTTCTAAGATATAAACTCAATAAAAATACAATTTCTCAACCATTTACTGCAAAATCAAATCTGTGTTATTAAAAAAAATCTGTTTCAATTTAAGTTACTAATGATTATGGATCAGACCAAGAATACCTTAATTAAATCCATCTGCACATACTGTTCAACTCAAAACTTCAATAAGATGTGCAGGGTCTGGCTGGGATGGAGTCAATTTTCTTCATAGCAGCCTGTATGGTGGTGTGTTTTGAATTTGTGAATTTCTCATTAAAAGCTAAAACAGTGTTGATAACACACCAATGTTTTGGCTGTTCCTGAGTACTGCTTGTACAGCATTGAGGTTTTGTTTTTTTTTTGTGGGGATTTTAAAATYTCCTTCTTCTCACTCTGCTCCTGCAGACAAGTAGGCTGGGGATGTGAAAGAAATTGGGAGTGAGTACAGCCAGGACAGCTGACCCAAACTTACCAGAGGGATATTCAAATCACATAGCCATGTGCTCAACAGAGAAAACTCAGCAAAAGGAGGAAAAAGGGAGAACCTTTGGGGCTACAGAATTTGTCTTTCCCAGGAACTGTTACACAGGATGGAGCCTTGCTTTCTGGGAAGTGACTAAACATATGCCAGTTGATGAGAAGTAGTGGGCAAACATATTATTTTGGTTTGCTTCTGCTTTCAGCTTTTTCTCACCTATTAAAACTGTCTTTATCTTGAGTTATCTCACTTCTGTCCTTCTGATTCTCTCCCCCCACCCCAGCTGGCCTTAATGACCAAGCGACTGGTGGGGGTTTAGCCTCCAGACGGGGTCAACCTGCCACATAAGAGAGAATAAACCAAATAAATAGTCTTCATTTCATGTTGACGCAGACATATTTTAGATTGGAAATGTTATCTGGATCAAGTTATCTGAGAGTGGAAAATAGCAGAGAACCTCTCAAGCCAAGTAGGAAGGAAAAACAGACTCTCAGTGTCATTAATCAAATTCATCAAGTCTGATAAAGGCTTAGGAAGACAATATCTGCTCCCAGGCAGCCCTAATCACTAAGAAAATTAATTAATAACAAGCAGAAAACTAGAATTAAGTGCAGAGCATGGTGAAAACGTTCAGAAAAAGGCTTCCCTGAACATTAACATATTGATAAGAAAGAGGACAAACGTCAGAGGAAACAGTGTAAGAACAATCTGTAAACAATTAAAATCTCTCCTCTTTCTGTCTGGCAGAAACATTTTTTTAGAAATAAGTTATGGCCACAGCTGGAGGGCCTTAGGAAGAAAACTTTGTTCCATGAGCATCTGATTGGCATATCTTTATTCTGACCTAAACTACAAAATGGATAGTGAAGTGAGAGCAGAGATCCCACCTCACAGTACTTTGCAGAGAGAAATATTTAAAATCACTTMTGCCCCCTCATATCACTAATGAGGRAGTTATCAGGCTTCTGAAMTTCATCATTTCAAYATCTAAATCTATAAGGGGTGGGGAAGGAGCCCAGAAGGCATGTCAAGCACAGGGAAARAGGAAGAAGGAAGAATCTCCAAAAATATTGCATTGTTTGCTAAGACTAACTGAGCATAACAAATAAAAATGTAAAAAGCTCTGGAGATATTTTTGCAATCCTCATGTTGAAGTCTAGCTCTGATCCACTGAACAGCATACAGTGAATAAAGATATCACAAATGTGCATAATTATGAGTGTTTAGTGAAAAATTAGTATTGGCTTCCTAGAAGCTGCCCAGTGCAGTGTCATTCTCCATAAGTTGTGCTACATCCAACTGTTCAAAAACAAATTAATCAAGACGTGTTCCCGGGTGCTCTGCAGCTTCTCCACTAATAAATTCAGATCTTTCTTCACTTGCATTTGAAAGAAAATATGAAGGTAAAAGTAGGGTTTGGGGATTTTTTTCTCCATAGCTTGTCTCATTATGCAGCTGAGTGTGATTCAGCCCATGCATGTACAGTCAGCAAGCAGAACAAAACTGCTGAGCACCCACAAATACTGCTGAAATCAATAGGAACAGCAGGGACATTGTGACTTTGAGACACAGTTCATCCTCCTTCAGAAGCCTACTCACAGGTAGAAGGGCTTATTCTGAAGCTGWGTAAAAAGATTTCTGTACYGGTGGGTTTTTTCTGTTTTATTTCCAGACTCAGGCACACCGTACCAGACAGGCCAGCTCCCAGGGCAGGGCAAGAAGGAAAGAGGAAAACCTCTGTCTCCAGGTGAGTAGAGCTCAGAAGAATCATGAACCCATTTACACACAGGGGTAACAGATCCACGGTTGGCAGAGTTACTCTAAGAGCAACGCATCACATAACACTGCATATCAACAGGCCCAGCAGAGGTTCCCAATGAAAAAAATCTTTCTGTTATCTAGCTGGGATGAGGATGGAGTGTTTGGCATTCGAGGATGGTGCAATGGAGGTATCCTACAAGGCTTGTCCTTATTCCATCTCCTGTTAAGTGCTGCCATCAGAAGGGCATGAGAGAAGCATAGCAGTCATAGCACAGGGGTCACAAGCACTTCCAAAGCTGAGAAGGCCAGGCTGTACAGCCCATCTGCCTTCATCATTACTGCCAGAGGCTGAGATGTCTCTGTATTACTGASATGAGTTCTAAAAGGGCAATATGATAGCTGACCTGTTTAAGGAAAGAAGGCCCTTGCTTACAGTGCAAGGACCGTAGTTAACACTGCAAAACATGTGACACCATCAGAGACAGTGAAGGAGTGGAGAGGGAGGTGTAAGATCTGAAGGCATTGCATGGCTGCTCTTTCAGCAAGTTCTCCTGGGTTTGGATCCYATCCCTTGCCCAGCACAGGGCTAAGGAGAGAAGCACGATCACAAAAGCAGTAGATCCCTTACATGACACAAAGAGTGAGTATATGGYTCTGGCGGTGGAAATCACCTGTCAAAACTGGTATTTTCAGCAGTGTCCTTAAAATACTCTGTTGAAACAGAAGATGTGGAACCTGGTAAYAGGCTTTTCCAGAAAAGCTGGAATCCATTGCTTTTAGAAGAAAATAGGAGTAATCCCTAAAAGAAAGGCAGCTTGTGGCAGGGAGCAGCAGAGAGGCTGCCCATGGGTCTGTGCACAACAGTGAGCTGGGATGTGGGCTCAGCTTGATGGGGCCCATGACTGGGCACAGCAGGAATGGGCTGCAGKGAACTGGAGACCAGACTCTGCTGTGGCATTGCTAAGGCAGGGCTGAGCAGGAACAGTCAAGCTGCTGACACCCCTAAGGCTGCCACAACCTGCACAACACCATTGGCAAGAACTGCAAACAAGGAGCACATTGCAGTTTTTGGTTTCAATTTTTCAAGTTTCACAGCTATCTAATAAAATTTTACTTGCTGCTTGTAAACGCCGTAACATCTYGTCACAGGTCCTCACATTTATTTGTTTTTCTGGTATAAGAGGTGYATCAATTTAAAGTTGCTTCAGTGAAAGGCAAGGTCTCATTGAGACTAGAGGTAGAAAAATAGCTGTAAGGCTGAACAAGGAATGTGTGCTGAGCAAGACAGGTGAGTGAGCAACAGCAGGCACAAATAATGACGATGTACTTAATGTCATCTGTCTCACTCTTCACTAAGATTTGTCACACCTCTGTGATTAGTGAAAGGGGTCATGGAGATCTACCCCAGTCCATTAGGACTCAGGGATTAATTGAGAGCCCTCAACCCACACCAACTCATGGGATCCAACAGGCTGTATCCTTGCAAGGCTGCTCTCTATTATCTTTGAAAGCTCGTAGAGATCAAGTGGTCCCGCATGACTGGAGCAGGGCAAATGTTGCATCAATCTTCGGAAAAAGTCAAAAGGTAAAACCAGGGAACTTGAAGTCTCGCTTTGATCTCTGGGAAAAAAATCACAAAGCAAGTCTTTTCCAAGAGTGTTTCTGGGCACATGAAGTAGATAAGTGACTGGTCACAGCATGGACAAATTAAGCGTAGATGACCATCTACTTAGCGTTGATTGTCATCTAGGACAAAATTAACAGATTTGCAGATGAAGGAAGATCAGTGGATGTCATTTAAAGTTCACCTTTAGAGATATGCTTGACTCTCACAATATTCTTGTATGCAATTTGTGATGCTATGATATGTATTGGCAGGCAATCAGACATGAGAAARCCTGCTTGAATGATCAGTCTCAGAAGACAGTAAATAGCCCATCCTAGTGTATCTGGAGGCTGGCAACAAGTGCAGCACCATAGACGTCTGTCCTGGGATAGATCCCTCATTTCTAATATATTTATCAATTACTTGCACACACTTTCATCATGCATCAAATAAGAAGAAACAGCTATTATGCTCAGGAGCAGGACTTTGTTAAAAGGGACCTAGACACACTGGAGGAGTGGGCCAGTGGGAACTTTACTAATTTCAAGAATAAAAAATTCAAAGTACCTAGGAAGAAATAAGCCTTTGCACAAAGGCAGGCAGGGCAGTGATAGGCTGAGAAACAGCTGCACTGAAAAGGGCTTGAGCAGACAGCCAGCAGTGTACCCTGGCAGCAAAAAAAATGTCATGATATCTTAGGTTGTGTTATCACAACTAGTAGATAAAAACACTTCATAGACCACATCTCAAATACTGCATCCAATTTTCCCCCCTCTCAATACAGACATTGATGAGCTGGAGCAAGTTCAGCAGAKTTCAGTGGAGAGCTACTAAGACAGTCAGGGGTCTGGAAAACTCAGCCTATTATTAGAAACTGAGCTAATTTGGCTTGTTCAGCCTGAAGACAAGGCTTCAGAGGAACCTAGCTGCAGCTCTCTAATATCTACATGGAGGTCACAGGGATGATGGAGATGGGTTCTCCARAATGATGCATGATGGGAAGAAGAGAAACAGCAAGCATTTCAAATCAAAGACTGGCTATAGGGATTTTWTTTTTCACCACAAGGACAGACAGTCATAGGAATAGATTATTCAGAAGAGTTGTGTAATCTCTCCTTAACTGGAAATTTTTAAGTATATGAAGTATATAAAGCCTCAAGTCTCATGGTTTGAACTCATAGCAGATTCTACTTTAAACATGAGGTTGGACTAAAAACCTATTTAGGTTCCTCCCCAAATCAATAATCCTATAATGCTGTGATTATATTGTCTGCCTAGTATAGAAGGTCCCAAAATTTCTCTTCATTAAGGCTTTGGACTTCATGCAAGCACATCTTTTCCAGAATATGCTGCATCATACATCCCCATGACCAGTCAAACTTTGAAATCACAGCTGAATCACAGAATCATAAAAGTGTTGTGATTAGAAGGGACCTCTGAAGATGTCTAATCAAATCCTTCTATTCAAGTTGGGTCAGCTAGAATAGGGTTTCCTAGGGTTTCCTAGGGAAAGCAACATATGCAGAGAACTTTTTCACTCACTCTGCTATTAAACTAAATTTCTCTCCTCTTCAGAATCCCTTATTAAAAAAAAAAAAAAATAGCCAACTAAAAGCCAAGGCATCCAGTGACTTCTTTACCTGCAAATACCAACACAGAAATTAATCAATCTTCTCATCTGAAGAGTAGCAAAATACACTGAGAACTCCTTACAACCTTGGTGAAGTCCCAGGACTGTGAAAGTCTGACAGGAGATGACTAAAGCAAAGACAGATATATTCTATGAAAACAAAATGGAACTGCTTTCGGGCAAACTATCAGTGGCTTACTTTATTTTAACCCATTAAAACATATCTAGAGTTGAGTAGAGCAATTGGGAATAGTGCTGTGGACCCCCAAGGCAGAATTGTCAAATGCTCTAATAGCAGAGTAGGTCAGGACCTTTTTGAAACTGAAATATTACCTGGACCTTGATTCACATTTGTGCATTTATCTTCATACACTCTGAATTATAGTTCCTGCTCTTAATATAGGCATAGGAGAAAGTAAAAAAGCAATTAATTAAACAGTGTGGAGGTAGGACTTAGGAGTTTCCCTACARGCACTTGGGAGGGTGAATTTTAAATATACTATACAATAAAATTATAACTCACTTTATATTGAGACAGTATATTTCTCCCTCCAAAAGAGTTACACTTTCTCACCTGGAGTGCCAAATGATTTACTTAACAACTGATTAACTTTTCATTTCATGATCTCTAGCCAATATTTCATCTAAAATAGAGAAAGTTATCATTGTTCTTATTAACGATATGGAGATTTTGCTTTCATAACTCAAAGACTATAATTATAATTGAGATGTCAGTGAATTCTTCTGTGTCTCCCATGTAGTATAATGTTCCCTAAGTGAATTGTAAATACAGACTTTATATTACTCCTAGGAATCTCTTCAAAGGTAGCTAAGTTTCCTAAGGTGCCACTTGAGTGCTGGAAAAATCTTACCTTAGCCAAACAAAGACTAATCTCTAGCATATATGCAGTTATCTCTCTTCCTCATTAAAGCAGAAGTCATCTGTACCAATAAAGGAGGTTATCCCTGATTCTCTCCTGTGGACATGAAATACCTCTGCTGCTGCTGCCAGTAGAACATTGCCTTCATGTGCCTTTGTCTCAAAGAGATGATGTATTTTTTCCACTGACTCATATTAAGATAAAATTGAATTYATTTTCAAGAATGTGAAGGACAAAAAGTCAGGAATAGCTATCGGGAATAGCCAGCAGAGATTCAGCAAGTGCAAATCATCCTTGACCAACCCAATTGCCTTCCATGATGGAATGATGAGCTGCATGGACCAGGGGAGAGCAGTGATAAGACACACTTTGTCTTTCATAAGGCTTTTGACACAATTTCCCACAACATTGATTCAAAAGYTGAGAAACTTTGGGCTGACTGAACTGTGATATATGTTGAAAATTGCCTGGACACTGGGCTCACACTAATCCATGGCTCAAAGTCCAGTTGGCAGTCAATAACAAATAATAAGTAAAAAATAACAAATAACAAATAATAAGAAATATTAACAGGGACTGGGTGCACTAAAGAAGAATGAGGGACATTGAGAAAAAGTTCTTCACCAAACAATAGTTGAGCACTGTATTATCCACATATGTGGAATCTCCAGCTCAGAGGTTTCCAAGATTGTCAGACAAAACTGCAGCTGACTTGGTCCAGCCTTKCTTCAAGCAGAAGGAAGGACTTGATGGCCCCCAGGGGCAACTTCCAAACAAAATGTTAACCATTTTGTGAAAATTTRTGAAATAAATCACACTGACAAGTGCAATTTGCTTTTTACAGTAATGCTTAGAAGGGTTATGGAATGGCCCTTTGTTCATGAAGTTTCTTAAATAAATGTAACCATTTTCAGTAAGGACTAATCCAAAATGGTAAGATCTGCCTTCTTATTACCTACAGTCCTAGTGGTTTAGGACAATTCTTCACCTATTCAGGAACAACAAGCATTTACTTACTGAATTACAAACCAATACTGAATGTTAGTTTTCCATAGGCAGAATGTGGCCAAGACTTTAATCAGAGAACAGCATGAAATGCCATAAATGCCATTCCCCCTTCTATAATGTATTAAACTTTTTTGTTTTTACAGTCATGGCACCTTCAACACAAAAATGCAAAAAGTGTCTAATATTTCTTCAGAGAAAGGAATCATGAACATTATTCTGTCAAATTTTTGGCAGCTCTCCCATGCAAGAATTTTGTTCCTTTTTTTAAAATGAGAAAAAAGAGTCTGCCACCTAAAAAAAAAAAAAAAAAAAAAAAAAAAAAAAAAAAAAAAAAAAAAAAAAAAAAAAAGCCTTGCAAATCAAATCAGTTCATTATAAAGGAAACCCCTAGACATGATGCCTGTCCTGGCAAACTCTCAGCTAAAAACCTGCCTCCTACCATGCACATTATTTAATATTTGTATATGCCAGTACTATGCCAAACACATAAGTGGTTTTTCCTACCACCCATTCAGTGTTTTCAAATAACAAAAAATTATAAATTTGTACRTAAACTGCATTAATTTGTGGGATCCACCTTATCTCCTTCAGCAAAACAGCTTTCTTTTTAATCATTGCACTAAAATCAAGCCACTCATCTTTAACAAAGCTAATGAGCTGCTTAGTACTGCTGCTGCAGCCATTCAGTCGTGCTGACTTCAATAGCACRTAAACAAACATATTGAGAGAAAACAGGAATAAGAAAGCCCATTTGCACTGGAATTAGAAAATGGCTTAGAGAAAAATCCTGGGAATTCATAAAGAATACTCAGAACTCCTAAAAAGGTACTGAATTAACTGTGTGTGCCTATATCAATAAATTAAAGGCAAGGCAAGGGCTCAAATACCAGCCTACACTCATCCATAACATGTAATTGCTAACATGTATACTCCATCAACAGTTGGCAATTAATATTCTCCCAGACAGTGGGAGATTGAGTACAGTCTGCAGGATAAGAGAGGTCAGGGACAGTGTGTTGTGAGTACATAAATGCACTGTCGTCCATTTTATTCTCTACCTTGGGCACAACCCTTGAGTCTTCAAGAAAACTGTTCAGAACAAGGATCAGGATTACACTCTCCTGTGCCCCAGGAGAAGAATGGATATCAAACCCACAGATTGTATCAGGTACCACCAATGCAACTATTTCATCCTTACTCCAGAATTAGTTCTCCAGGGCTCTTTATTCTTCAGCATGAATTCATCATGGGACTGCACTGCCCCTTAAAGGAGCGGTGAGTACATCTGGCATTCAGTACTGTAACCACAGCTCACAAAAACATTCTTGATAAGTCAAAAATGCAGAGCCTGGATACCGTARTGCTGACAATGCAGCCACAGCCAGAATGAGCCAAGCTCAGTGGGCAGAGTTTTTAACCAGTTTCCATTGTGGCTTTCCTGCTGCAGTGGTGATGTTGACAGTACCTGAGCTAAGCAGCTTCCAGCTGGCTCAACTCGCTCACCCCAGCTGCAGCTGCTATAACACAGACGTACCACCAAGACTGGCTTTCAAAGGACAGGGACCTTCAAAAGTTTCCCTCAGCCCTGCAGTCCAGGCTGATTGTAGCTCACAGGACACACACGGAGCAGCTCACAGCCTGCCCTTGTGAAACAGAAGCTGGGGTGATGGGAAGCCCCCACAGCACTGACAGAAATCCTCAGTGACACATCATCAGACCCAAACTGCACCCAAACACTGAGCACGTCCAGAGGGTCAGCCCCACGAGTGAACAAGCAGGTGCAAAATTCCCCCCTCTACCACACCAAAAGGATTTTCTCCACTGATATTGGGCAGAGGGAAACTAGTTTTAACCATGTGGATATGCAATCATAAAACATCAGCAGGAAAATCACTGCATGTCCTCCCAAAACAGAACATCCAGAACAACATGGTGTCCCTTAAAAAGAGTGCAGTACCCCTACCTAAAACCAACATGCCTGAGCAGGCCTGAGTAGCAATAAAGGCAAATTTTGTCCATGATATAAACAATCCACTTCCTGATAATATTTATATAATCATAACAGAAAAGCACTTCATGCTGTACAATCCCATCAAACCATTGAAATTYAGTAAGCAGCACACGACCCGGTTTGACTGCCTCGAAAAAAAGTCCAACSCTGTTAAGCATTTTAACTTCTGGTCCTTAACACTCTGAAGAGCTTTCAGGGTGATGCCTTTAATAAGTCATCTCCTGAAGTTCTGATAATAAAGTTTTTATTACTTTCCTGTAAGTAGATAAAAACAAGTTATGCCTCTGAGTGAGGAACCAGCACCAAAAGTGGTTGATTTTTTTCATTTTCCTTCTAATAAAATTAAAAAACAGTTATTCTATGCAAAAAAGGGGGGAAAATGCAAGACACTTAGAGTTGCAATTGGTATCACCTCACTTGAGTAGCAGGGTTTACTCAAGTGTTTTGCTTATAATACTAAGAAAAAGAAAAAAAGAAAAGCTGCATTTCACTCAATGGAAATTGGTACTCCCTTAATTTCAAAAAAAAAAAAAGCCCTCTTATTTAAGGTGACATGAAAGTATTTTGTTAAGTCTTAAAGAGCTGCCTTAGTGAACCATTACTTTCTCAATTGGAACAAACTAATTTGACTTAAAATAAGTGGGAGGAATGGTTTAATTAGCACTATTGAACATACTCTGCACTAGACTAGATTTTCTTCTCAGCATCAGGCAGAACTCATTAAAAAAGAGAACTCAACCTTTTGCTCATAATTACCTTTGGTAGACCAGCACTTGAGACAATTTTCTAATTGCAGAAGAGGAACTGCACAAAGCTACTATTCAAATGCATATATTAATTTAGCTTTATTTTCTGCTCAGCCTTCCAAAACTAATTATTTAACACTGAGGTTATGAAATTGGAGAGTGACCCTCAAGAGGGATGGGGCAGAAGGTCTCTTAAAAAAATTGCATTTGAACCTTGAGGGAGAAGGACAAGCCTGAAAAACAACTTGCAAGATTGCATAAGAAAAGCAAACCCCCCAAACGAGCCCTGTAAAGGACATGCAGCTCAGCAATGCTTTTGTCTTCACACAGCTGCCTCACGAGATTGGAGAGTTACACAGCAAATGGTGCTCACTTCTAAAAATAAAAGTAAAGATAAAAGTAAAGTTTTGTATATGGAAAAGGCAGAGATTTGACATAGAGGGACAGGTTTTGAGCTGACCCTAACTACCTAGAAATGCAGCTCAGATTTGCTCTGTGGCAGCCAATAGAWGCCATGAAAGCAATCACTGACAATGTCTCTGATGAAGAGAAGAACACCAGGCACAGGCAGAAGCATAAAAGGAGGGTTTCCTGCGCTGCATTTATTACCCAGAGTGCACACTCTGACCCCATAGAACACACACTGCAATGTGCATACAAACTCTATGCAGCCAGGGTTTTAAATTGAATCTTAAAACGGACTTTGTGAATGTGAGGAAACTTTTTTCACAAAACATCATTCATCATCAACTAACTGGCCTGGACAAAGTTCATGTATCAGCGTTCCTGCTGGGTAGCCATAATCTGGCTGATATCTAGAGGAAAGGGCAGTAGCYTTACTGAAGTCACCATGTCAACCAAATATTTCCCATTGCACAAAGAAATGCWTACACCGAGCTCAAGACTTGTTTTGACTATGCTTAGAGCACAGCCTAAGATCAAACCAAGGAGTGTTAACAGGACAGAAAGGAGCTTGGCAGCACTTCTGAGRGAATCCTCAGCATCTTCCAAGATGCACCTCTGGGTCTGCAGGTTTTCTAGTGAGCAATAGCCTTGTCTTGCATACAGGAATGCTTTCCCATGCTCAATCCAGAAAGTCTCTGTCCTACTGTCCCTCTAGGGTGTAGATCTTCGTGAACCCCACTTTCTGTTACTACAGCTGCATGGTAGATGGGAAGCTGCTATTAAGAAAAATTATAAACACCTTCTCAAAGGCCACTTTCTCTCTGCTAAATTACTTTTGATAGCATCTTGCCTTATAAATTTATTGACAATAAATTCTTGTTCCACCACATAACTTTAAGAATTGTTTTCTTGATRATAGCAAGAAACAAGTTAATACATAACTTTTTTCATTACCAGCTGCAGCAGAATCCTGCAAACAGTAACAAGGAGTACAAAGACTGATGACAGAGTCAGCACTGTGGCTGGAAGATGCCACTGGAAATCCTCATATCCAGTCTCATCTGAGCCTGGCACAGTGCTCAACAAAGCACTGCCAAAAAAGCTACACAAATTTTATCTGTTATCTTAACTGCCCCAAAGCAGCACAAGACAACASTAATCTCTAACAATATACTACTTAAATTTTAGCAAATAATTTTGTCTGCCTTAGACAATCATATTTTTCACCTAATTAATTCTAGCTTTTCTTTACCTCAACCCCCTATCAATCCATTCATAAAATAATTACACTGCCCCATGACAAAAACCTTGGATTTATCTGGTAAAAATAACTTCTAGACGAGAAAGCTATAGCTTGAAAGTGTTTTCATTTAGTTTAGCCTATCCTTCTTTTTGTTTCATCCCTGAAAGATATCCTYATTCAGAACATGACCAACATCAGAAGCAGACTCCTTTCTCCTCAGAAACAGACTTGGAATCAGTTAAGCCAGGCCTAAGCTTTTGGTATTCTTCTCAAAGAAGAGACTGATTTAAGAATTCACAGCACAGAAAAACACAGGAARATTAGTCTGTATTACTGAGGAGAATATGATTTCTTCTTAAACAAAATACGGAGAAAATGCAATTTGAGAGAACCTTAACCAGATAAAAAGGTAATGTGTTATGACAAAAGCACAGGAATTATATTTAGAGAAGTGCACTTTTAATAGCTGCAATTAAATTATTATGAACTATCTGAAGGTGAAATTTGAATATAAATGGAAAGAAAMAAGATTAAAATCTAAATCATAGAAATTACTATATTTTGTGGTGTTTCATCAGAATTACATCTAGGAAAATAGTGAACTACACAATATCATAAGTATAATTCACATTAAGGTGTCTCTACAAATTTAACCACAAAAGAACCTTATGGTAGACATTAAATAATAGTGCCTATTTWAAATTCAAGTTTATCTGTTGCACCCAAATGATTAAAATTAATATGATTCAGAATTGTTGAAGGAAGGCATCTATGCAGGATTAATACAAAACACACATTTCCAAAGTCAAAATCCATCATCAATGAGTCAGGTTAATGCTGTGCTTCAGAGCAGCATACACATAAAAAATATTCCCTATGAACAGAAATGTTATTACATGGGTATCACTGTTAGGGGAAAAAAATAAGGTTTTCTGTAACTGTGTCTCCCCTTTGCCCCTACAAATGAGTAAAGACACAAAGAAAAACATCTTTGCCAAAAAAAAAATAAAATAAAAAAGCCCCAACTGCATATAAATATAATTATGATATGAATCTTCTCACATGGGAAGGCCCAAAGGATTTCTAAGCTCTGACAAAATCCAAATTTTTTCAGAAAAAAATCCTTCAGTCTATTAACCTCTTGCAGAGTAAAGAACACTAAAGGCCTGAGAAGCAATCAACACAATTTATTTGGCCAGCACTKTCTGTAGCCTTAAAGAACATTTCTACTCAAAACACTGAAGTATCTGTTAAGTAATGGAATTTCCAAATCTTGTTATTCCTCCTTTATTTTTAATCTCATCATCTCTCCTAGGAGTTTTACCCACACTATGTGACACAGAGGGCATTCGGTCACTTCATGGGCATTGTAAACTATGGATGACAGCAGGGAACAGGCCAGACCCGAGGACTTCTGGCTGCATGGATGCAACAGTGTGACATCCCAGCCCATGTGGAAAAGTCACAAAACACRGTGGAGAGGCATAAGCAGCACAATGGAGATCACAGGGGTTTGGCTGCTGAGCACTGGCAGGAACAAGAGGGCCAGAGGGATGAACCTTTCACTGCTCCAGCAGGCTCTGCAAGGGTGGGAACAGCTGCCTGGCCTGGGGATGCTTTAATCTGTCACTTGGTGAGTGTGGCTGTCATGGGTGGAGACGCCTGCCTGTTTCCTGCAGATTCACCATTCGGGTTTTGGAAGCATTGCCTTCCACCCATCTTTTCATCCTGCCCCAGCACAGCCAGGCTTCTCCTCTGGAGGCCAACTCTTCTCTTGCCCCTCTCCAGCAGGCGGGAATGCTGTGGGAGTTGACCAGGTGACCAGGCTGACCACCAAACCACGGCCAAAACACAAAGAGTAGATTTATCTCGTTACCTCACTGACAATGCCGGGCAGCACAGACACACGGGGACACAGCTCCATTTGGCTTTTTTCATTCCAGCAAACAGAGGGACACAGGCTGCATTTGGCTCTGTTCATCCCAGCAAACAGAGACACAGGGACACGGCTCCATCCACCTTAGCTCATCCCAGCCATGGATGTTGAGGGCCCACCCCAATATTTCAAAAAGCTTTGTGCACACACAGTTTATCACAAGACTACCTGACAAAGCTTTTGTACTGCCAATAATGTCAAAATACTAACAGCTCCCTGATAACCATTTTATTTTACTGCCCAACCTCCAAAYGCAGTCTTCTTTTTTCCATATATAAGCAATACAAATGTTTTGTGACACAACCATGGTGTCAGTCCTTTCTAAATTCCACGTTGCATAACTGCCAAGTTCCTACCCCAAACATCTCTGAGGATTTTGAACCCTGACTTTAACCTATCAGCTCTGACTAAATCTTAACCTCAATTCTTCWCCAAGGACTCTTCACTGTGCTCTCCCAGGTCACAGCAGGCCTTAGCAGAACCTCCAGTTCTCTGCCTTCACTAAATGTCAAAGAWGAAGAAATTTTTACTTTCCAGGTCCCCAGACTGCTCAGCTTTTCCTGCTCTTTTTGTTTGTGCTCCAGATAAGAGCACAGGACAGGGGAGGAAGGAAGATGGATGAGTTCAGCGTGCCTCGGTTGCACACTTCATTTGACGTTTCTGCCTCTGAAAGTCAGCAAGCAAGGCAGCAGAAGGCATTTTAATTAAAAAAAAAAATAAACTGGATTGGCTCCAAAAATGGAGAGACAAAGTGAAGGTCCTAGCTCTGACTAACATCCCATACACTTAAAAAAATTCAAACCACTGTCAAGCTACCCACTTCAACCAGATATTCTGGAAGCGAGTGTCAAATTTAGGTCTTCTCAGGAGAAGCAAGCAGGCTCATCGCAGGACACAAAAACATAGCCAGAAGCAATTCTTCATGAARCACTTTCCACACAGATCTGCTTTCATCCACAGAGCAGTGCTGTTCGGTGGCCCCACTGCCTCTGGCAAAAAARGRWKRWWAAASGRAWWRMWMMAMMWTYMARRAAAAAARGRGGRRAAAAACCYCAAACCACTTAACMGTGCAAAACTAAGACACCTGGTGAGAAATKCCATAGAAGAAATGCCCTGAAAATTGGTTAAGATAATTTCTTCCACACTGAAAAAGGTCACTTCATGGGCTGCTGAAAGGCAGCTGCCTGCCATCTTCAACAAGGTGCACATAATGGCTGCTGCAGATACCACTTTTCAACAGTAAGGTTTGGCTAGGCCAGCTGTGACATTAAAAACAAAAAACAGGTAAGGGGAAGGAGGATAGAGTTCCATCATATCAAATCTTTCTATCTCGTTGAGTTTGTGAAGACAATATSTATATTAAATTTCAATATGGCACCTAAAAGCTGGGAAAGGATTAACTGAGAAAAGAGAAATTTTAAAAGGACACAGAACAAAAGAGTTAAGTTTTTGTACAAAAAAACTGAGCTTGCCAATGCCTGTGTAGAAAAAAACAGTCTTTTGTCAATGATAGCAACAATGCAGTACAATAAATCAATGAAAAGGGCAACTGGTGGTRAGTTTACAGAATTTAAAATAAAAGGAAAACCCACACAGGGAATTACTCAACTTTCCCTGCAAAATGTTCACCATTTAATACCATGYTATGTATAAAATATGTCATTATAACTTTCCTAAACTATCTTTGATTCAATATCTGTATCATGTAGCTCTGCATTTATGGCTATCTGTAAGAATTTTATCTTGGAATTTCTAAAACAATAGTTTCTAGTGTTTTAATTAAACTTCAGTCAAGTAAAAGAATTAATCTCACTTTTYTAAAACACAGTGCACATCTATATGCTGTATACATCATTCCTTTCAGTTTCTCAATCAGAAAGTTGGGCTTCTGAAATGTGAAGTAAACATACAATTGAGATAAAACTAGAATTGGTAGATTTACATTTTAGTCACAATGCTGCACTTCTGTACTGCGATATTTTGCTAAAATATACTCATATTCTTCCCATTTTCAACAGTGTGAGCTTCATTTCACTTTTAAATTTTCTGGTGTTTACTTTTGCAATTCAGAAATAAAGAATATAGAATTGCACAGGAGGACTCTGAATAAATTCAAGATAATTTCTTGGTGGAAACTAGAGAGAAATACAACTGCTGGTTTCTAAGAATGGTAAGCACCTCCCTATTTTTGGTAGGTTGAGCTTGACTGGATGATGGTCACTCTCCAAAAGCTGCTCTGCCACTCCTCTCCTCAGCTGGGCAGGGGAGAGAAAATATAGCAAAAGGYTTGTGGGTCGAGATAAAGGCAGGGAGAGATCATGCACCAGATACCACCACATGAAAAACAGACTCAGCCTGGGAAATCTGATTTAATTTATTACCAATCAAATCAGAATAGGACAATAAGAACAAATCCCAAATCATAAAAACACCTTTCTCCCACCCACTCCTCCCTTCTTCCCAAGCTTAATGTCACTCTCAAATTCTCTACCTCCTCGTGTCCATCGGTGCAGGAGGACAGGAAAATGGGAGCTGGAGTCACTTCATCACATGTTGTCTCGGCCACTCTTCCCTCCTCAGCAGAAAGACTCTTCACACTTTTCCCTGCTCAAGCGTGGGGTCACTCCCATAGGAGACAGTTCCCCGTTAACTTTTCCAATGTGGATCCTTCCCACAGGCTGCAGTTCTTCAGGAACTGCTCCAGCATGGGTCTCTTTCCATGGGGTGCATTTCTTCAGGAACAGGCTGCTCTGCTGTGGGTCCGCTGTGGGGTCATGAGTCCTGTCAGCAAACGTGTCTGCATGGGCTACTCCCTCCACTGGCCCACAGGTCCTGCCATGAGCCTGCTCCAGGCATGGGCTTCCCACAGGGTGACAGCCTCCTTTGGACATCCACCTGCTCTGCTGTGGAGCCCTCCACGGGCTGCAGGTGGATTTCTGCTCCCCTGTGGAGCCCACAGTCTGCAGGGCACAGCTGCCTCTCCATGCTCTGTGCAGGGTCTGCAGGAGAATCCTCTCTGGTGCCTGCAGTACCTCCTGTCCCTGACTCAGCCTGGCGGAGCTCTAACTCATGGGCAGCAGCACATCAGGAACCTGAGATTCGAGTTCTGGCTGCAGAGTGTTAATCTAGGACAGAATTCTTCATCAGTCRTTACAAAAATTAGTTCTCAACAACATTCTGAGTAAAGTATGACATCCTTTCCCCCCAAAACACAACTGCTTCTGATGCTTAAGTGATGATGGCATTCAGTGTGCTCTGCCCTTGCTCTCCTTTAGCCTGAACCACTGTGTGCACATACACAAATTGTTCTGGGACTAAAAGCCCTGCAGCTAAATGCTGAACCATCGCAATACTCCTCAATAAATAAAAGACAGACACGCTACAACAGATGTGTGACATTTGGGTGGCCAGCAAAATTCATTCCTTTGCTGAAACAACAGTTGGAAAGATCGCATTTTCTAAGAGCATAGCCCCTGYGTCATTATTCATGTAGTATAAGTACTTCTGGAAAATAAGAGTTTGTTCAGGAAGGAATGAAACCACAACATATTAATTCATATTGCTATGAAAATTGCAAAAGGATTTCAGATTATGCTATGAACATTGTAATGTTTTACTCAGTTCTGCTAACAGACAAATGTGCAAATGAGACAGAAGGTTGAGTGTTTAGTTTTGATTAAAAGACCATTCAGAACAAACTGAACTTTACAAATGTTTGTAAAACAGAATGAATTTTAAAAATGGATATATGACTATTTAAGACACAAAATTCCAATTATCATGCTACTTGAAGAATTAACATGGCAGCTGTTGCCAAGTAGTTATTTCAAAAAGCTGTAAATTAAAATGGCAAGAAATAATCTCTGTCACAAATACAGAAGACTTGCAAGGAGCTACTTCAAGTTAACAGGAAAGAGATCTTGTACACCAGCTAATGAAAATGGAAACAGAACTGTGAYCAAGGATGTTTGTCTATTAAAATATACAAAATGGATTAATAGCTATTCTATTTGGCTTTTGAAACTTCMATTTTAATACTGTTGTGATCTCTTTCAAAACCTAAAAAGAAATGCAAACTTAATAGCATTCCTCTGATCAAATTATGTTCAATTACACATGCATGATAGACCCATTCATAGTTAACATAGAGAAAAGCAATAAATTCTGCCTAAATTACAAATTACAAGCTACTATTTCTGCATCTTATAGATTTTCATCTAAAAATAGCCCTTCTTGATATTAAAAGTGAGAAGAGCAGCTAGCTAAACAAGAGCAGATAAAAGAAATTCAGGAAGGAAATAAAGAAGGCAGGAGAAAGTTAAGAGGCAATTTATTAAAATGCTGCACTAAACCAGTATGCAAGTAATTTTCCCATCCAAGAGAGAACAACTGGGACTGGAATTAAAATTAATCATGTTCTGCTCTGTGATAAATCTTCTATTAGCTTTGTAGGCTCTAGAGCAATAGTAAGGGATGCAGAAGGGTAGAAGTTAAGAACCCTCTCGCCCAAAAACAAAACCAAAAGATCTTGCAGATGAAAGTGCTGGTGAARATATAATTGAAAAAGGTGGCAGATTTTTACACTTTCAGTAACACTCTTTTGCTGAAATAAGTTCTTGTCACACATTTGATTCTAACACAGGAATGAAGACTTTTTCACTGCGGCACCATGAAAAGCTCTGGTGTTTCCAASAAGAGAGCTCAAGAAATTTATGGAGTGAGTTCCTGCATATTAGGAAGACCTAGACTTGTAGAGAAAAAYGACACCAACATTTCTGTTGCTTTGAAATTAAACTATTTATCAATGAACAGAAAAAAAATAATAATTAAAAAACCCCAAACCATTTATAACTATCAGTTTTCTGTGGGTAAATGCTTGCTTATCCTCTTGCATAAGAAACTCCTTGTATGAAAAAGCAAACAAGCAGAGCCTGGAAGTGGATGAAAGATCATACCTCATGAAGCAGCAGCCYTCAGGAGCAGGACAGGTGGCAGCTCAGCAGAAGCAGCTGGTCCAGGATGGATAGGCAAGCCAGGTTGCCATGCAGCAGAGGACACATCAGAGCAGACCTGTGGCAGACTCCTCTGCAGCCATCCCAGATATCCAGGCTGCCAGGCACTGCTWCCCTCAGGCATCCAGAGCAGGAATCCAGTCTCATTGGCCTTTTTTCTCAAAGAGATCTGGGATGAAGATTTCAAGTAGCAGTACCAATTGCTATTTGAGGTTATTCTCTGAGAATAAGGTCTAGCAAGAAGGCTTCTGGCAGCACCCCCACTGCACATCCTTGTAGAAGGGCACATGAGACATTGAAAACCTTTGTTCCAAACCTGAGCAGCTGCAAAATTCTTGGTTACATCAGTATTGACAGCAATTAAGTCCAATGAATCTAGTGTGAAAGGTATAAAATAAAACACTGCAAGCAGCTAYGCTCTTTCATTATTCCTCATAGTATAGCTGGGAATCTCAGTTGGCTGGAAC
This sequence comes from Malurus melanocephalus, assembly GCF_030028575.1. NCBI lineage: Eukaryota > Metazoa > Chordata > Aves > Passeriformes > Maluridae > Malurus > Malurus melanocephalus. The sequence goes on from NW_026623597.1 coordinate 245,022, forward strand.
TGCCCACAGAGCATCCCAGATGAGCCAGTTTTAACAAGATGGGCTGTTCTGGTTACTGTTATTTCATTTGGATAACAAAGATCCCAAGGAGGTCAAGTTTATGCTCCCAATGACTTGGTAAAGGMGAGTTCAGGCTTTGTTTTAAAGGCCACTCAGACGTGATACACGTGGAGTTAAGTACATTGAAAATGCAGAATGAAGGAGGGTTGTTTTTTTCCAGACAGACATACTGCAAACTCAAAGCATRCCATGGCACTCATCTAGAATTGGCTGACAGGATATTTTCCCTAATGTGCACTTCAATAAATTCATGTACACATCAGAAGAGACTGATACTGTTTTCTTTTTAAAGGAACACTTTAGTCAACTGCACTTAAACAGAAACACAATGTACCAATTACTGGRGAAATTCTTGCAGAAACGTTTTAGCATTCGTTTCAAAAAGCCTAGCAGAAAGGAGAAACAATGAACTCGTACCAATTTCTAACATTCAAATTATACTGCAGAATTTCTTGGGTATCACAGCACTGCTGTATAACTGCATAAAGTCAGACACTGCAAAGGCAGTGACTACAATGCACTATTCTCTTTGCATCTCATTTATTTCATTTCAGCAATGAAAGTTAAACAAATGGGAGCATTAACCCATGAGGTGACGACGTTAATCCATCACTTCATCTGAGTTTTGAACAATGTGTACCTCTTTAATGATTGCAGGCTCTCAACTTTACTGTTACTCAAAAGCATGTATGAAACAGAACATTAATTGTGRTCTGGAACTATCCCTGTACACCAAGTAAGTGTCCGTTTTATAATTCACTCTGAATTAACCAACAGAGAAAGTAAAGAGTATTATGCAGCAAAATCTCTAATTTTTTTTGCCGTTTATACTCATTTACTTGCATTATGTCAAATTGCTAATTAAGCCTGGAATARCAGCACAGCATTACCGGGCTACCAGCCCAAGTGCTGTTTAGCAGAGAGGCAACTTATCTTGTGTATGTGACTCCCAACTGTGCTCCATCAGCCAGAACTCTGGAGTAAAGCTCAGGACACCTGCATTCACCTTCAGACCTTTGGCAGTGCACTTCATGTTAATGCAGAACAAAACTAACAATTGATTACTTTTGAGAAATAATATTAGCTTAGAAGACCAGCTAAACAGCAAGTAGGCTGCTACACTTTATTTGCTGAAACTCTCCTTTTCACTTCAGTATGAAGTATCAACAAACTTCAGACTATTTCCATGCTGCATCTCTTCAATTTCATGCTTCAATCCCTAACACCTTCTGCTCTTCCCACTTCTYGTATTCAACTCTAATGAGGTATCATTCAGTTTTTCTGCACTTCTCCCTCATTTCAGAGGAAGACTGACTTCTTCCATGCATGATGGAAAGATTTGTCTCCTGGGGGTCACCCACTGAAGTGGTCTTCTGTCTGTAGGATAACCACACCCAGGATTTAGGAATGTTTGCACCAAATGAGTCTCAGGACTGCAGGRGACAGAAGGATGGTTCTATGGCTGAGGCAGCTCAGTGCCTTCCTCAAAGACCTCATTAATTTGGTCTTCACCTCCTCAGTCCTGGAGGTCTCAGTCTGCAGCAAACTAAACTCCTGATCGCTGAACACTCTGTGCATCCATTTGCTGAGATCCAGACTYACAGAAATGCTGATCATGCAAAAAGGTTCATCCAAAGACACCAKGAAGTACATTTACATAAGAAAAGAATTTTAAATAATTCAAAGTACTCCGAGCATTTAAAAGAACATGCAGGATTAGAGAATGTGACAATTTTAGGTTTAAATCTCTTTGTACYTTGCTTCATGCTCTGCAAAATGATGACAGATTATTTCCTCTCTTAGCATATTCTTTTTACTCTATCTCTRTGATACTTGTGAAACTCATTCTACAGTAGGAAACTTAGTTTTAGAAATTGTCTCTTCAGGAGAATATTTAAATTATTCATTAAATAAGGCACCAGATGAGGTATGGAGGGTTTGCTATATATTTTTTTTTTTAAATTCTGGCCATTCCAATGTAACTATCATTGYAGAAAATGCACTTCTGTTTGCTGAACGTGTAAATGTTTGTACTTCAACATTATCCTAATGCTGAACTTATTTCCATTTCTATATTTCCTAGTTTTTGAGTACTTACAGTGCCCCTCTGTTGTCCTGGAGCTCAGCAAGCTTTATACCACAGAGAAAAAAAAGATATAAAAGGTCATAGAAATGAGAAATATTTTTGGAATATTAGAAACTATTGAGTTCAGTTTCAAGTTCCAATTGAGCTTTCACAGTAACTCACATTTTATGTGCTCCTACTCATCCCATCTCAATTAAAACTTGTACATTTGCCAATAAAGATTTCGAGATCAACAGTTCATTTATCACATTTGCTTGRGTTACTCATTTCTAAATCATATGCCCATTCCAGCTACTTAGCACACAGCAGTGTTGGAAGGACTGATTAAAGACCAYGGTTTCTGATGCCAGTGACAACTAYGATAAAAGCACTTAAAAGAAGGAAGAATTCTATCTAGTGACTTGAAAATAATGTGCTGAAATACAGTAAAGTTTTTAAATCTCAAGATGAAAAGTATTTTCCAACATGACAGATGCACTTGCTCTGATAAAAATGAAATGATAAAAGTGAAAGCTTGGCTTGCTAAACACAAGTCCTGTGTTTCCAAAAGAAACACAGCAATGTACCTGCTAAAAATGAAAAATGTTAAGTATTCCAGTGGCCAAGGCCCAAACAGAATATTCAGTTTGTTTATAGTTTCCTAAAAAAATGTTGTCTTCATGTTCAGAACTGTCATGAAAAGTGATTACAGAAACATATGGCAGGGAGCAAGGAATTAATATGCAAAGGGAAGCAACACAGGGCGCTGCAGGGGAAGCATTCCTGCGATCATATTGATAAAGTAGTCCAAACCTGCTTGCTCACTTGCTTCAGAAAACTCAGTGTTCAGCTGTGAACTGCCCTTCCTTCTTGCTAGCAAGACTGAAATGTTTKAAATCTAGCTCCTACTTTTTTTGGTTAAGTCAGTGATACCTTAAGCAGCTGCACAGCACATCTTAAAGAATATAAAGCTTTCATCCACTTTGGGAAAAGCTCAAACTGCAATGACTGAACACTTAAGCAAGGAGGAGAAATCAAAGAATTACWTCTGACTTTCCAAGAGAGTTTCCAGGATAAAATGAAGTCCTACATTAGGAGCATTCACACAACCTGTTGAGGGAAAACTCTCAAGATATTTGTAAATGAATGTCCTTAATGAACAATGCCTTTTTTTTTCTTTCTTTTACTGTGGAGGTATAAGGAGGCAATAAAATGCACTCACCCAAGAAAACGCACATCTCAGGCATATTTTTATTATTCAAATAGACATTTTCTGACCTACACCCTCAGTCTCCTATACTTAGCAAAATTGCTCATGGCTACACTAAAGTTTCTGCCTGCAGAAGTAAACATGTGGAAACAGCACACTGGGAAAGTTATGTGGCAATAATAGCTATGGAAGATAGCTGAAAACCATCCAGTTAAAAATTCCTGATTTTAAATGAAGCGCATGGCATCTTGGTAATCAGGTCACGATCACAGACTGTTTAAWGAAAGGTGTGCCTCTATGCAACTTTGGCTGTGTGGTTGGTTAGTTGCTTCGCCTTTTCCACAACAACAAAAAACCCCTATCTTAGATCCCACAAGTGGCTAAGMAAATGCCTACTTTAATAGTTGCTCTTTGTTACTGTCTCTGTTACTATATGGACAAAAGTATGGTTCTGACTGAGTAACAAACTCAGAAAAGCAAGTGCTCATTTATCAAGTTTTTGGGATTTATTTCTGGTGAGAGGATTTATTGTTTGTCAAATAACATATGGCAGTGTTAGATTATTTAGTCATCAGTCCAAATATACTTTCCTAATATTGTTCTTTTTTCATCTGCCAATAAGGCATTAGTTACCCACCTCCAAGCTCAGGATTTAAAACTATGTTTACTGGACTGGTGAAAAGTTTTTGGCATAACATCAGTATGAAAGTACTCAAATATTTATATGCCGAAGTCTTGAAGGCAAATACAGACTATGACTTACACTGTGGATGCAATCACCATGTCCTTAATTCCACATCAAGYTGAGATCCAAGTGCAATTATCTGGCCTTTCTTTCCTCTGCCCTCCAAATTATAAATGAAGAAAACCAAGTACCTGGAACCAAAGAAGTTGGAAAGTAAAAGCAGCACCCCAAAGTGCCCCTGCCTTTCAGTACAGACAGACAATGTTTAATAGTGTATTTAGACAAGTAACTGAGTTATTTGAGCAATGTGGGAAAAGAATGTCTTGGCAAGGGTGAACTGCATCTACAGCCAGTAGATTTTGCTAGTRAAGTCACTATAGATTAGATCTAATATCTCTTTCTTTACCAGCCCTCTCTGTATTCTGCAGTCTCCAGCAGATTCTTATACTTTATTCAGATGTGCAATCACCTCTTAAAAGTTGGACTGAGCAGCCTGATAGAAAAGATGTATGCTTGGCTTGGATGTCCTTTTTGCAAAGSAAGTGTCTGGGACTACCTGCAGCCTCAGAAGAGTTTGGTCASCTTCTAATACTTTAACGCAAAACCAGAAGAGAGGAAGGAGGGAAAATGCTTTTTTTCCCATGTGGTTTGACTAATGCATCTCAACCCAAACTTCCACCTCAGTAACAATTCACAAATTAACCAAACTGTAGCATTTTTGAGCAAAGCAGAAATCAGGAATCACAGSAAAAGAAAAACTGCAGTTAGAAATYGTAACTAGAACTCAAATGCCAAGAGAAACTGAGATGTCCAAAGAAAACTCCTACAGAATGAATTGTTCCTTCCCTAAACAGCCAATTCAGCAATCAAATAAAAATGTGATATAATACCMRAAATCTTTCCCCTGTTAGAAATTTCAAGATTTTTATCTTGGCTTTGGAGACAAAGAGGTTTCTCCTATCTCATTTTCCTTCTTCAGATTGTATGAGATTTGTCTGTTTCCTGGTTAACAAAGAGGTTTTCTGGTAACATGAAACACACTGGTAGCATGMAGCAAGCAAATGAATCACATTCATATAAATGTGGTTTGACTCAGGCTTTTGAACTCAGATAATAAGGAGACCTTAATCCTAAAGTAACAAAACCCCAAGGGTTTCACTATTTGGGGCGTGGAGATTTTAGCCAAGGATCAATGAATCAATGACATTTACAGGTTCTCTCTAGAAAATGAATCATCAGTTCTTTAAGTCAGTCAAGACTTTAAAAGACCATATTGGATGTCTTAGAAAAGCAAAAAAAAAAACCAACCCTGGCCCCTCAAAAAAACCAAACACCCACCCCCAAAAAACACACCAAAAAATCCCACACCCCAAAACCCCCTCATGTTAATTCTGTAAGTTCTTGAACTGCAGATAAGATGAACAAATCCCTTGTAAATTATTCACTGGTAACTGTGTCTGGATATTTAAAACCATGTCMATGCAGGTAAATATTAACCTTCCAAATGTGAGTTCATCTAAATAATAGTCTAAATTATTTTTACTATTATGTTCTACATATTTTGAAGAAATTAATTTTATAAAAGTGAAACTGATGTGTTGTCCTAGAGAATGAATGCTCCAGGAAAGGCCAAAATGTGCTGCCATCTCATAATAGTTACATTTTCCCAGTCTTCAAGGGAAAAAATTTATGTGTCATAAAAACATATTTATTGTTCTGTTTAAAAAATAAATAAATCTTAAATGTATTTGAYATGTTATCCAAATAAAAGATTAGAYTTCTGCAAACAGGCAAAAAAGGAAACATCCCAGAACATGAGTGTGTAACATGTCAAAATAGCTTCCCTCATTACTATCATTTGCATTTTAGCATTTTCCAAATATCTCTTCTTATATCTCTATATCTTTACTGAAAAATCTGGATGAGGAAATGCACAGGTAATGACATAATCAACAACAGATGCATCAATAGAAGTCAGTCAGACTTAACAGGACTTAGATCTCAGTGCCTTAGACGTCTAGCTCCTGCTGAAAACAATGTCAGGCATGGAAATTTAAGAACATGTGACTGTGTTCTTAATATAGACCTAGACCAATTTCGGTTTGAGATAATGGTTTTTAGAGAAAAAATGTTATAGGGAAAATGCTTTTTTTGAAGTGAAAAATTTGATTTTATTAATATAAAATAGATATTTGGGTAAAAGTGAAGAGAAAAAATAGTTTATTAATAAAACAAGGTGTTTACAGGATACAGATGAAAAAGTAATTGTTAGATATATAAGTCATATACAATATCACAGCATTTTAAATAACTATTTAAAAATTATTAAATGAACATTCTTAGCCAACTTCYGTATAAAAAGGTAAAGAATTAAACCTTACCTTATACCCATTTTCTATTCATACCTCAAGAGAAAGAATTAATTATGCAGTTGAAAAAATAMTTTGATACAGAACTGCTGCCTTTTACTTACATGAAAGGAGAAGGGGGAATTTTGAAAGAAAAAGGAATGAAGTAAATTTTTAGTACATTTCCCATTATACAAGAAACCAATGATCAAACACAAATAAACGGCTTGGCKCCAACATGTCCAACCCTAACATTATAGTCAGATGGAGAATTGGGGAAATCATTCCTATTCCCTGCCCATGAACCATGTGCCAAGTCTTCTTTCTCGGGATTCAAAAACTTTGTTTTACAGTGCACAAACTCGGGAAAATTGGTCATCTCTGCCTTAATGAATGGGTTAGGATGCCACTTTCAGCACGGAATTGTATTTATCTCCCCACAGCTGTAAGATAAGGCTAATGCTGCAATAAAACATATCCAGATACAAGCTGCGCTTTTTTGTTTGTTTGTCTCAACTAAAAAAATAATTGAAGCTGTTAATAAAGTAAAATTTAGCAGGGGATTACACAGACCTTGATCTTCCCTTTCCACCATGTTCTCCCCTTTTCATATCAGCATGCTAATAAGTGCCCTGGTTTGCTCATCAGAGTAATGCTCTCTCCAGAAAGCTCAGAATCTTGAGAAAACTCAAAAGTAAAGGAAGCATTTTACTGAATAAATTAATGATGTCCAAGAGGTCCACTTTACAGGAAACACTGGAGCATTGTAAAGGCTTTCCATTCCCTTAATTCATAAAGTATTACTTCTTCCYAATATTTGTATTCAAGACAGTAATTAGAGTGGAATAATACTTCAGCTGAGAGAATATTTATCTGTGTATCAGTTTTTTTGTAAGTTCAACACAGTTGAGTAGTGATCAACAGAATAATATATATTGGTCACTGAATTTAAGCAACAGCTTTCTGAAAGTAAATCAGCAGACACACAGACTMACCATTGATGACAATTAGTAGTAGTCTGGTCATGTGTTTGTCCCATTGCAAGTGGCACTCTAAAGGATTCTGAGCTTAATATCACCCACAGAACCTTGCAAATGCAACACAGAATATTTAAAGCAAAGTGGTAACTACTTCAGTTTGAAAAGATAYTGGGGAGTGAGGGCAGTGCAAGGTTTACAGCCATGATCTGCTCAGCACAGAATTTAACATTAACTTTGTATGCCACTGCTAATTTTACAGCACCAGCAGTGCTATTCAGCGCTGTTAAATTTATGGCTGATAATTCAGCACAAACAACTAACACATCCATTTGTTATGTTAGCCAATAGAAGAACAGGCAAGTGGGTGCACTTAAAACTTTACAGAATAGGAAATTGAGTTCAGAGTACCCTGATGTCATAAAACACTTTTATGTTCTTTTCCAAGAGAAAAGTATGTCAAGAGCCTTAACTGACCTTGCAAATACAAGATACCATACTGGGAATTACAGAAGCCTACATTTTTTCTCTCACACTTACTAAAATGTAATTATGGGCTTTAAATACAAATATTCATGACAAGTTGGAAGCTGAATTTTTTTGACAAATAAGCAAAAAGCCCCTAATATAAAGCCATATAAATGTCACTAATATTGGTACTAGCTGCACTGCTGATGTTTAACAATTAACTAAAGGTTTGAATTGTAATTTAGCTTTAATTGACACAACCTTTAGGTTGGAAAAATACTACTGAAATAAATAAAGTTGGGGTTTGGTTTTTGTTTGTTTGTTTGTTTTTCTTAAAAAAGCTTCGCTTATGTTGTCACATTTATTACAGAAAGCACTTTACCCATTTCAGGGCTCTTGGTGAATTTCARTGGCTGGGACAGCAGAGATTTCTAAGGAATTTCTAAAGTGAAACAGTCTTAGTCATGATCCCRTGCACACTTTCCCCAGTTCAGTATCTGCCCATGGGGTTTAACTGTGATTTGGAAAACATTCATGGGATTTTTTTAAAAATTACATTTTCTTCAGTCTTCACCACTTTCAGACTTTCTTATATAACAACTTTATTTTTATGAAGCTAACTACAGTTGTGAACTACAAGCCAATCAAATCTATTACTACTACTATAAACTAAATTAATCAGCAAATGCCAGAAAGCACATTCATCACAGCTACTGGCTTCCATTCTGATACCTGCATGATGGTTTGATATTTATTCTTCTGATCCATCAGCTGGCACAACATCCTGCACAACACAAAGGCTACGTTCTGCCTCTAGACTGCTGTGGCAAACATAATTAAGCAAATGCCTTGTTTGGCTTGACCCTAAACACACTAAATTCAATCCAATACAGAGACATATGAACAGAAATATTGTTCAAAGAAGCATCTTACTGAAATAGGCAGAGAAATTATTCAGCACACAATCAGCTTGATAAATTGATATCACCTATCAGACCTATCACTTTAGAAATAGAAGAATTATGGGAAATCTAGAAGGTAGTGCATTGTTCAAATAATTATTTTTTAATACAAAAATATGCTGGGATTCTATGCATTAATCTAATTGGAAAGCTATGCATGTTTCCTTTGTTTATGCAAAAAAAATATATTCTTGCATAAGAGTGATTAGCCATTACCAAAAGACATTGTTTTCACAGAATACAGTGTGATGATACAATGACCCAATCTTCCTCTGCTCAAATCATAAACTTTTTAATCTCTCCAAACAATCTGGTTTTTTAACTCCCTGAGCATAAAAAATTGAGGCATGTCTTCTCTATCTCTTCCCATGAATCCATATTCATGCAACTATTTAGAGAAAGATGAACTCATTTCGGGAAAATTTTAAAAGAAACATGATGCCAGTCTGAAACTACATATGATGAATCTCAGACCAAACATAACCTTTTGTAGAATTTAAGAAATTTCTGAGTTATAAAAGATATTCTCTTCACCTATCATTATCACTAATACCAGCAATGCTAACATGTTATCCCCCCCAGCAATTAGTTTGTGGTGCCAGACAATGGCAGCTCCTGATTCGGCTTGCACTTGTGGATGTCACAGACATTATTTGCAAAACGTAGAGGAATTTAGGAGCCAAATATCTGCTGGTGTCGTATTTTTCCTTGAAGCAAACAATGATGATGGAGAAATAAGCTCCACAAATACCTGAGGGAAGCATTTAATGGTCTCCACAGACACATAGGTGTAAGAGAAAGCAGAAGACTGGAGAGTATTCCAGAGAGATTTTTAGATGAAAATGTAAATGCTTTGGAGGAACCAAGGCATTTTGGAAGACAAAGATTCAGAATCTAAGCAAAGAACACAGAAACAAACAGGAACATGAACATACTATAAAAACCCAGGAGGAAAAAGGGTTGTAGCAAAGGCAAAATAAAAAAAACAAGTCTCTGTTTTCCAGCTGAAGGCTGTTCACAAGCAAACTAAGAAAACAGGAAATAAGGAAGCTAAATCAGGAAGATGAGTTTGCTTTCCAAGTATAAATTTACCCTTTTCCACCAGCTCAGGAATACTGAGGTTTCTACAGTTTCATTCCTGTCCGACAAACAGTGATTAGCAAAATCCAGCAAGAAAGCTGTGGGCTGGGCTGCAGCTGCTCTCAACATCGAGCAGCAASGCAAGTGAAGCCTCAGGCAACAGCACTGCACTGACAGAAAACTAAATGGAAAGTGTTGTGTTAATTACCATGAAATAGATATGCTATGGGAGTCAATGATGCCAGCAAGATCCTGTCATTCTCCAGGCCTAAGCAGGGAGCTGKGGTTCAAAGAGCTGAGTGCATCTGCTCTGTCTCATGCTAACCACCACCAGTAAATCTTTTTGCAGACCTTTGAAAATAAAACTCAATTAGAACATTCTAAGTTTAAAAGGAAAACTTCACTTAACATTTCAACAGCACAACTTTCAGCTGCAAAGAATTTCAAGAATCTTTCCCCTTCCCATGACAATCTTCAGAAGAAAAAAACAAGAGCTGAGCTGGGCAAAAGCTCCTGCTAAAATCTGAACCATTCCTCTTAACAGAAGAATACAGACAACAGAGGAATGTAACTACCAAATTAAARAAATATATAAATGCATTTGGCAATCTTTGATGTTGGCTCACTCAAATTCATTGCTGGACATGGTACACAGTCTTACCTGTGACTTCAAGACCTGGCAAATGGCCACTGCCCTCAAACTCTGCCTGGCCTGGCTGTAGCCATCCCATTGTCTCATGATGCAATRCCACAAGACACTCGGTTACTGACTGGAGGAGATAGAGGCTCCTCATTAAAAGGCAAACCCAGTAAAGGAGGAAAAGCAATTGTTTTGTTTGGTTTCAACAGGACAGTGAAGAAATACATAAGAAGGGCAGAAACTTCGTAGTAAATTCCTATTATCTGGAGTTTAATAGAAGATCAGTTAAATGGTGATAGAAAATCCATCTTAAGAAAAAGAAAAGCAAAGTAATTGAGCAAAAACTGTACATACATGAACAATGTAAAGATGTCTATCATTAGATTTTCCTGGATCAGAATTTATCTTCTGTACATTTAAGGGAATAATCTTACACTGTGGCAGTGGGTTTTGCTTTCCAAAATTACTTTTTTTTCCAGATACCTATGTTTTAATTGAACGTTTATTGGTAAGGCAGTGCTTCCCCTTGACTACTTAAATTAATCCTGAACCTGGTTCCAATGGGCATGCAAAATTTGTAAAATATGTCATATTTAAGACGGAGTATTGGTTTTCACTGTTTCGGTTGATGTCACTGGGAACTGGGGTACTCTCATCCCTTCAAAGCAGTTCAGACATAGATCTCAATAGAAGGTGAGAATTATTTCTAGCCTCCTCAAGTGCTTGACAAAGTATAAAGCTCATGGTGGTATGTGAGATCAAAGTACAACATTTAACATACATCATGATCAACACAGGAAGACACTTGCCTCAATATAATCACCAGACCATTTAATCCTACACCTAAACCCAGTGTCACAAAGTTTTCTGCACTTTTATAGAACTATTTCAAAGTTAAAAAAAAACAATGAAAGACAAAAACATATGCAAGTAGTTAAGTATTTGCTGTTCTGCTTTTTGCAGTTATTTRCCCACAGCTGAAATTTCAGCCTTTAAAAAATAATCAGCTCAAGAACTTCAGTATAATTTTTATCCATACTTACATAATTAAATTCAAGACACATGAATAGTAATTATATTTTCTTTAAATTAATAACTAGTTACTCTTCTCTCAGACTACAAATTACCAGACACAGCACTATCTCAGTAATCATCTGAATGCTTATAATGGTTTATTTGAAGTGCTTTCACCTGTCTGCAGTAACATAATCTKCTATCTTCAACTTTTAAAATAAACTCAACTAATAAAATAAAAGAAATACAAACTCAATATTCATACACATTATTGGCAGTTTACTTTGTTCAGATGATGATCTCTATTCATTTTTCCAATAACCTCACAGACTTATCTCTTTATTTACTCWTATGCATTTTTCCACTCAAAGATGAAACATGCTTCAAATGTTCTGATGATTGCATGAAGGTAAAGAATATTTACACAGATGCCACTGTCTTCTGACATCCATTTTGCTAAAAGCAGATGACATCTCTCACTGGCTAAGCTCATATCACCAACATACTACTAAAAACTTTAATTTCTGGTTATATGTTATCCTTAGGCATAGTAAGAAAACAATAGTTTCTGCAATAAAATTTGCATTATTTAGAAGATATTGTGATAAGCTTTGATCCATCCAGGGGAAAAGCCTTGAAGTTCTTTTTCTCCTTATCATAACATCATCCTTATTTTTTTTATGGTTATTGTCCATTCACTTTTTTAGAACTGAACACACTTTTTCAAAGTGTACAAAAAGAAACTTGACAAAAATTTAAAGAAATCTCACGTGGAAGCTGATATTTAAACTTCTTTTTTTTAAAAGTTACATCCATTGAATTTTCTGCAGAAAGAAAATCAACTGCTCTCTCCAACTGTTGTGCTTACAGGACAACTTAACGTTAGACAAAATCACCTTGCTGAAATTGCTCTTCAGAAACAGCAATCCTTTCTTTCCAYGTACCATCACCAAAAGGGAGACTTTTTCTTATGTATCAGATTTGAATGCAATAAATTGTTTGATGTCAATGTGGTTTCACAATTTCATGGAAAATAAACTACTAAAAATGCAACCGAGCAGGCAATGGTTGAAATCAACTTTTTGCAAGTATATGGATACATAACCTCAGATCATTTCTATTAAGGCAAAGGTCCCCTCAGCATTTCATTTTGGAAAAAGCTATTTACCAGAAGACTAAAACATGAGGCAATAGACTTCATGAATACATCTATTTTAGAAATATATTCACATTTACTGACTTTCCATTAAAAGAAAAACAATACAAAAAGTGTAACTGATTGAAAACCTTGCAACTACAGACTTTTATCAATAATTACAGAAAAAATGACTCTGCAAACAAATCCTTATTGCTTTTTCATGATGTGCAAATGCTCAACAAGAAAGTCTTTGTCAAGATGAGTAAATTAAGTGAAAATAGTTATACTACAAACGGTTTTATATAGGAAGAGTCCACAAAAAAAAAAGCAAGCACTATGGCACACAGGAACTGAGTTGCTAGGTTTATTTTCAAATTATAATCTTCTTGGTATTATTCTGGTTTTGTTTTCTWATAATTTAGATTGATGKGACTGGCACATTTACTGCACTCTGAAATCCTGTTTGTTTCACAGAGTCACTTCATTGCTACAATAACTGCAATTTGAAATCTTAACGTACTTCTCATTCTTTCAATTTTTTACCCCAAACTCTCTTCCCTTTAGCATCAGGGTTTATTAATTTTCAAATAACATCCACCTTCACAAAACAACATCATGGTTTCGAGTGTCGTTCAATCACAGATTTTAAATTCAATTTGGGGAAAGGAATTGATGACTGACTGTTGAAAGTTTTCAAGTAAATTACATGAAATATGAAATACCTCATTCACCTTCTTGGTACAAATGTAAGATGAAAACTTGTATAAATAAACAGGCACACTAGTTCCATCCACTGATCAAGCATACTCAAATAAAATTTATCACCCTCTTGCCTTAAAAAGTCTAATTAGATATTTGATAATATYGCAAATAATTTTGAAGATTAACTAACAAAGACTTTTTAATTAATTACCACAAATTACAATGTTTGCAGCTGTAATATTGTAGTAGTTAAAGTTTTGTCTGGTTTTAGTCACTGTCATCCCAAAACACATCCAAAAAAATAAAGTATTTCAAAAGGGAAAGAAAAAATTCTGCATATTTAAAATATAGTAGACTGTAATATATATTACAGTCCACTATATAGTATAGTATATACTGTATAGTATCCACTGTATAGTATACAATAAGTATATGAATATGGAATTGCAAGTTTTTGTTTGTGCTACAACAAAATGCATTACTGAGTTATGCATTGCAAGAGACTATAAAAACACATCATAAAGGACTGTATATTAAGAAGCTTTTAATAATGTTCCATATTTAAGTTTTTACATCAATTATTTTATGYATACCATAAGATCAGGAGATTGAGATAACTTTTCCAGTTTAAACATACCACATAACTGGTAGTCAAAGCTATACGGATTAACGGCATGATCCAAAGCGACATTTTACTGGATGGCAACACATTCATCTGTCTCGTTCGTCACTTAAATCCAAAAAAATACTTACTATGACAGAAAACAAAGCCTTAGTGTTGCCTGAAGGGTTCAGACACAGCAAATGAACAGGCTTGGTTAGAGCATRGTACCAATAATACCGTGGTTGTGRGTTTGATCCTTGTATGGACCATTCAGTTGGGAGCTGGAYTTGATGATCCTTGTGGGTCCCTTCCAACTCAGGGTATKCTGTGATTCTTTGAATCTCYTCAGACAGCCTGAACAAAAAGCTCATGGAGCTCTGCAAATAGCTTCAGGAAGAGGACTGTCCTCATCACCAATGCCATCACTAAAGCCTGGGAGCTTGACAAAGCAAGAACAACCATGCCTAATGTTGGCAGTGACCTTTTCCTGCATCCCTCACCCACCATGTGAGGGAAGTTTGGAGGAATAAGTRTAGTGCAGGTAGCTCTGTAGCGTTCCGAGTCCCTCCTTGAACTATTTGAAGGGTCTGGATGTCTGAGATCTGCTGAGAGAAACCTGGGGTCGAGCTGAAAAGGAAACCTGGTCTGATCATGTGGGTGTGGGGTGAGCAGCTGAGAAGGGGCCTCGGTCCCAGTCAGGTGGGGCGAGAGTGACTGACAGCGTGACTCCTGGATGATTAGACAGCAAAGTCTCCTTAACGTGATGGAGGACAGGGAGCAGAGAGCAGTTCCTCAGRTGGAAAATGCTGGAGCAAAGCCTAAGATGGAGAATTTTCCATATCCTTTCTATACCATGATAACGCATGGACAGCCCTGAGTTGTCAAAAATATGGGGAACACAAGGGACATGAGAGGTAAGAGAAGTTTACTCCTGTGATGGCAGAGAAATTGCTTCATTGTTGGCWGGGATCTTTCTGCCAAGGCTGTACTTTAGTACCGTTACTGAGATGTGGGGTTCCCAATTTGTTCCAGTTTCATATCCTCTGAATCCTGGCAGAGTAATTTGAGGACTTCACTATAGCTCAGTAGGATTGAGCACAGCTACATGTGATCATGTAAATCCCTATGCACAGTAGCTGTCTACAACTTTGGTATTGAGATCAGCTTCAATTTCAATAGGCCRAAGGACAAGGAACTGTTCAATCACCTAAAAGCCAGCAAATATGAAAGAGTAGAGGTCCAGACCAATGACATTTCAGGGGGATTTATCACTAGGAAAGGCTAATTAATAMCTTGACTCCCTCCACCTAGATTTATTTGAGGAGATAAAAAGCTAATTCTATTTTGTAAGCCACAAGAGCACTGCCAACGATAAGTGTCTTGCCAATAGCAAGAAAAAGGCTCTGAACTCAGTGTGACATTGCTAGCCAATTCTGCAGCATGACTCAAGAGAAGGCTGAGCCTTCTCATCATGTCTTGTAGTATTTGTAACCACATCTTGTGTTGGGATTTGGCCTGCTGACACATTCCTAGTTTGTTTCAGAAAATACCAGGAGACAATTGAAAGAGCTTGATCCTTCCAGAAGAGGCAGATGCCCATGAGAAAACACATGTGCAAGCAAATGGGTTCTCCTTAATTGTTGGATTTGTCTTGAACTGAGGCTTTCAGCTGCTCTAGCATTCTTTTTTAATACAAACTGTAGGACTTCTTTTTTCAAATAGTTTTAATCAGCATAATCAAWTACTATTAAAGCAGTCTTCGGAAGAGATACTCCCTAATGCATATAGATATAATAGATGGTGTAATAACTCTGTAATGAGAAAAACAACTTAAATAAAGAGATACACATTTCTTCTCTATCACTTTACAATAAACATTTTGAAAGCAGCTACCACAGAAGCTTCTTGCTCTTCAGGGAAGATTTAATACTTCTCAGTTCAGCTGGCCTTTTTGCGTTGCCCATTCCACTCTTGGCCTGGGCTGGAAAAGTGTATTGATTTTTACTCGACCTTAGGGCTCTTGCTGTACCGATGTGGCGTGACAGAAGTACAGGCTGAACTTGARTGTTACAATGGCTGGATAACACTACCTAATTGCCAGTAACTACTGCTCTCCCCAGCACCTTTTCTATTTTATCTAATTCTAGTGGCATTAATTACATTTATTAACATATTGAACAAAAGTAGTATTCTGCATAATGATGCAGAGAAAAGTCCTTCAGTGTTGGGGCTGGGGAAGAGTTGTCACTGATCTTTCAGTTAGGGGGAAAAAAACMSCAAMAAAATAATTCATGTTAWTGTTCTCTACAGTTGTAAGCAGCCTTTTCTGTATAATCATTCTGAAYTGCCTTTTCATTTGGCAAGACTGATCTGATTTTGTGATTGCTTTCATGATTTACTGATCAGATGCAGAAACTAGCAGYGCTGTTTACTGTGTTGTTTCTGTACTAACAGACTTTAACTATGTTTACTTAACAAATAGATAAAGTATTTGATTGCCACGGTAGAGGTAGTGTATTTTTCATGCATTCCTCACTATACATTGTCCTGCATATGGTACAAAAAGTATTTTGTCTTGAGTTTGTTCATATTTAGAAATTGTGTTAAGTTGTTGCCTGTTATTTTAGAAAAATTCTAGCAAGATTCCTTGYATGATTTCAGCAGCCTTTTTTTCAAGTGGTGGTTTTGAGTTGGTTGAGCTGATCACCTCTTAACCAGAAGATCAGGATAGTAATTGTACTTAAAAATGATGCTTATGTCAGGTAAAACTGAGTTTGGGATTGTCACGATAGAAAGTTACAGCAGCAAGAGCTGTTGATGAGTCACACCAACAGAAAACCTTTTCATTCTATTTTACATGACWTCTTGACAAAGGATAAAGTTATTAAGGCCTAAGGAAAACAGGTCTCTCAGATCATCTCTTGTACCCACAAACAAATTTAGAAATAAAAATGAGTAGTAAGAACATGTAGGCTCACTAACATAGGCCATGACAGATCTAATGATATCATATAAATCAAGTTTCATTCATGTAYAGTGAAATGTCCTCAGGGAATAAARACACAGCCCATGCACAAAGGTTAAAAAAATTATAAGGCACATAAACCAATAAGATACAAAAGTCACAACACCTATGCTGGATTGGCGATAATTTATGTTTAATGCTCTCATTAACAAAGATTTAAGTCTGGAACTTTTCTGTCCCAAAAAATATAAATCATAAAACAGACAACCAGATCAAGTCTCACACAAAAATAGACCAGGATGTAGTACAAAATACAAAGCTGTACACTTCAAGAGAAATAATAAGTTTAGCTATGAAGTAGCATGTCTAAATAATGAAAGAAGGATCCAAATGCAGTTAAAAGCAAAAACTATGAGGCATCAAATCTAGTAAGAACTAATAAAAAGAACAAAGAAATAAAACCACAAACATGAATTTGATAGACACAACCACTGTAGGTGCTATGTCTGATAGTTATAAGCAGTAAGAAAGCATTACACAACATAAGTGAGCATATGCCCTTTCCATCCCCAGCTCCATCGGTTGTGAAAGCGCACAGGTACTGCCACCCTCAGGAGCAGCAATTAAAAAATACATTCTCTCAGCTGCARACACAGGCATGCAGCTGCAGGCTTCATTTTAATCACAGCATTTCCACCAATTACTTTTGTGGTCTTAAACAAATTAGCTCTTTGCTACAATTTTTGCACTTGAAAAGGGGGAAGATAATACAAGCCAATCCTAAAAAAAGTATTTCTAGATTTATTATTCAGTAGCAGTTTGAAAATGAATACTGCTGTATAAACATTGCATTTTACTTCAGGGCTGAATGYAAACAAATAACTAGCATTCCAACTGCTATCTTCCACATCTACTTTTATTTCTTTTAAAGACATGCAAACAAATTCCCTAAAGTTAATAGGCTCAACACATACTTACCAAAGGGAAACCTAGAAACTTCTTTCTCCAACCTAGAAATCTCCAATCAGTAGTATTTAGTTAATCTTAATCTATTCCCAGAGTATTAGTATCAGAAGATAATTCTTATATTTTCATTATATCAATACATGATGATATTTTCACTGACATATGCTATTGTAAGGACAAAAACATGGYTTTCARCATTCCCCAAAAATGAAAATAGACRAAGTCCTGCTACTTCAAGCCCCCATACTAGACCCAGCATCAACCCCCTTGGGCTAACCTTAAGCCATAGGTAATTGTATGAAGCCTTGGTGGAAAAYCAAGATGCTCCTAATCATGGTCTTGAGAAATAGCATCTATATCAGCAACAGGAATMAAAGAGAAAGCCTTCCCATCTCTACTGGTACAGGATCTTTGTGCTGCTGAGAGACTTTCCAAAGGGGAAGGGAAGCCCATCAGTTCAAGAGCCTTGCTCTTACRTTTGTGCTGGAGAAGAAGGATTCCAAGGTCTTTCCCTCCAGTGAAGGAAAGGATATATATGAACAGAATATACCAGAAACAAAYAGCAGTGTAAAATTAAAGAACAATATTCACTACTATCAGTCAGAGAGACAAGAGCTAATTTATCCTTTGCTTAGGAGAGTCCCTAAACTGGGGGARAGAGAAAATTCAGCAGCTAACGCAGTCTTCATAAAAGCCTGTGAAAAACACTGATGCTGTGTTTCATCATGCTAAGACAGCCAGAATCAGGAAGTCTTCATCACCCTGAGCCCGCTCATTTCAGTGCATTCAAAGACTTTGAGGATTTCTTAGGCAGACCCTTGACAGAGAAAACTGAAGCTAAAACTGAGCTGCTTACATCAAAACATAAACTGAGCAGATCTGAGCAGGCCCATGGCCTAGACAAAGCTGGAAGGTAATGTGGTCATTTGCACCAGCAGCTGAACAGCAAATAAACACATTCTGATGGACAATGTTGGGCTGGGGGGATTTTTATTTGGGGGCAGGGGTAGGAGTGTATGGGGTGTAGTGATCAGGGAGTACATAACAACAATAAATGCAAAGCAAAGTTCAATACTTTTATTGGATTATCTGGTGTGGAGATTGAGCTCCAGTATCCTGGGTTCAGCACTGCTTGGAGCAGTCCAACAAGAACGCAGCAGCGTTCGCAACTCTGGTACTTACAAGTTCAGGCAGTGAATGACCTGCATATCTTACACCAGGAGGTAACACTGTCCCACAGGTTCTCAAGGACAATAAAACACTTCCTGTGTTTTGCACAGAAATGGAAGTAGACTTGTATCGCCAACATAGATTCTTCAAGCATACGACACAATGGAAAGATGAATGAAAACCAACGTCTGGCTTTATGCCTGTGGAAATGAAAATTTTACCAGTCAGAGCAAAACAATTCTAGAAAAAGGAAAACTATTGATCACATATCCTGAAAGGGATTAAAGGCATGCTTCAACATCTAATTTGTCCTTACATATGCAAGTATCACCCAAGTGGAAAAATGTCCCCACTCCAATCATCTGATGTTCACAATCTCTCAAAATACAGACAAATATGAGGAAAACAGCTACAGACAAAACTTCATGACAGATCCAGCATCCAGGTTTCCTGTGCACAGAAAGTGCTTAGACTATTTAATTTTCCTGCAATAGACAAATAACCCTGAGAAGAGTGTTATTTGATCAGYGTTTTTATTAGAAGAAGCAAACAAYTTAATYCAGAATGTATGTCCAGAAGRCTCACAAGAAGCARYARCTTTTTCTAAGCACTTAAAACCCATTTGTTAAGTCATTCTGGATCTGACCTAGGTTCTGTTTAATCCTCTCTGGTATATAAGAGCCAGCTGCTGAAGCATTAGAATTTTTCGCATTAGAAGCTGTTTCCTAATATTTCATTTCTAAGGGTGATAAAGGTAGTTTCCATTTTAATTCTGCAAAGCTATCACTGTAAAGGGCTGTTGGGTTTTTTTCATTTGTGGGGTGGAGGGAAGGGTAAAAATTATCTGAATTGTTTATCTATTTAYTTATAGAATAAACACTTCAAGATGCTCACTAGCTGTATTAGCTCAGACAATAATACTCTCCTAGCAACATACTCTCTATCWGAACAACTGTACTTAACAACTTCAGATGAAATCAAAAGGTAGCCTCTGAAGACAGCATTAAAAAATTAAATTTCTTTTTAAAAACCACGCACAGTGCTATTTTGCTATTAATTTTTCATTCCCTGACTTTGCCTGACACATCAGACTGCCCACTGAAATTAAAAGTACCTCAGTAGCATAAGAGCTCACTATCACTGTCTCTACGTAACATCAGTATTTTCCCGGGATGACCACTATTTATCCCATTGCTGCTCAAATTCCCTTCTAGAGTTGCTTCAGTATGAGACCTGTGCTTGCAAATAAACTTAATTGGTATTGATCACACCCACAAGGCTTATTTATGTATTGACAAAAAAGTACTCAGAGTATAAGTCTGGTTTCTGTGTACTGAAAAGAAGGAAGCAGCAATAAAATATACATGAACATGGATGATGAGGGYTCCTGTGCACAATTTAGAGAATGGCACATTTGGACATATAAATTACTTTGATTTGTGTACACTCTGATACACTCTGAAAAACTTGAAAAAAAAATAAGAAAGAAAGAAAAAGAAGCATACTTCCAAGAAAAGCTACACAATCTTCAGGGGAAATAATAAAAAGAAAAGACAGCATCAAACTTTAAGGGCTACAAGGACAGAGAAGACTCAGATTTTGGCTGTATCACTCAYCACTCATTTCTGTCTCACAGAGCTCACACAGATCCTCCTCTTGATAATTCCTTTTGTGTCTTCTCACACTTCCATTTTAAATCAAAAAATTAAGAATCAAGAGAGCATTTACAAGAGAGGTACGCACTTCTGCCTCTCTGAACCATAGCTTTGGCGTGGACAGCTGCAGGCATTACAGCATTAAGGAGTTTCATGGACTCTGCTGGCCTTTTGGACAGGCTTCAGTGGCAGGTCATCATGAGTTTTGAAGATGTAATTTTAAAGTTTAAGCAGATCCTAAAACCAAAAAAAAAATTAATTAGTTCCTTATAGCAGATCTATCATAGATTACCTGAAAAGCCAGAATTATTAGAGTGCAATGGGAATGTGCAAAACCATGACACTGCTCTCACACAGCAGAATRGGAAGTTATCAGAAGAGACACAGARGCYTGTACACCACAGAGATTCAAAGCTCAACAATCAGGCAAGCAACAACAGAATGAAGAAAAAAAAAACTTCCTCACTTTGATAAGCTCATTTCCATTTAGCTAATATCTTACGTAAACWCATATTTTTAGTCCAGGGATTCTCAAATGATCATTTCAGAAACATTAAAATTTTCCAGTGGAAAAACACAACCACGGGTAGCAAATATAAACCTACTGATGGCAGATCTACTTTTTAAATTACTCATTGTGGATTYCTCAGAAGGTAGCCACAAACCTCAGATTGAAAGCCAGTAATTTACTGCTTCTGACCTTGCAAAGACCTCTTTATGCCACAAGTTTTAKATGGTCTTCAAGAACCTCCTTTACTTTTAAAAACCACAACATACACAGTAAGTTGAAAAATATCCCTGTGTATTTACTGGTAAGCAGGTTTCACATAATTTTTACCAATGCCAGTAGTTCACAGGAGTATATCACAGTGATTRTTCCAGGTCTACACACCAACTTGCAGAAAAAACATCCATCTGACATTTCAACCAAAGCCTCTAATAGAAATGCCAACATTATACGAAGAAAAAGAAATCAGCAAAAATCCCACCTGAACAAACAACCCAAATCCAAAGAATTACCGAAGGGATAAAAGGCCTGTRTTCATTTACCATGTGATGAAATATAAAAAAAAAAAGTGAAATTAGGTACTTAAAACTACTGAATAGCCAGAATTGTTGTAGACCAAGGCCATTTTTCAGTCTAAATATCATTGGTGTGGATGTGTTTTTCTTTCATACTGTGGAAACAAAAGTCATGCTATGTCAGCATACAGACTACTAAATAAATCAAGGTTAGTTAAATACATGTTAAAATGTTAGAGAGAAAAAGAACATTCCTTAACATATTTAGTCTCCCTTCAAAGCGGCTGGGGAAAGGAAAAAGGAAACTGATTTACAGGAAAAAAAAACATAAAGGAAATTTGGAGACTGATTAATTTATGAAGTCAGTCAAATTGTAAAAAGACAATATGAAAAATCAAAGCAAACACTTAAGTAAGTGGGAGAATTCAGAAAAAGAATTGGGGGAAAATGGTAATTTTCCATGTATAAGTCTCCCTCAGTAAAACATACAAGGATGAACAGAAAAATTATCATGCAAAGAAAAAAAAAAGCTGCACAATATTTTCAGTAATCTCACTCAAGGGTGATTTTTAAGTTAAACATAGATGCCACACTGTCTCACCAAGAATTCAAGAAATCTTCCAGAAGAAACATATTATTTCTGARAAGCAAGTCGGGCCTACATTTTAAAACTACAGAACTCAATCTTGACAAATGTAAATGAAAAATAATTCMCTCTCAGCAGAATTTACTGGCATTAAATCTGATGTTAGGCTGCCCTCTTCAACCATAGAATCATTGAATAGCCTATGCTGGAAGAGGTMCCCAAGKATCATTGAAGTCCAACTCCTGGCCCTGCACAAGACAATCCAAAATTCAATTACGAATTTGAGGGACTCATGTCCTTTCTTGAATAAATGCTTCAGTATTTGTAAACCAYGGAAAATGAAACTATAAAAGTATGAGGCAATCAATCAATAATTAGTGTTTATCCAAGAGCAATGGCATCAGATATGAACCCATTTCTGAGTGAACGCTCATCACATTCATGGCATGTGTTCTATGAGAAGTACACAGAGATGATGCAAGTCTGTCAAACTGCTTTTGAAATAGRCCAAACTTCCCTACTTGGGCTATAAGATCCCCTTTGTCCTTTTCTCCCTTAACTCCAAATATAAATGATAACCAAAGTGTTGCCTTTGCTTACTTCTCCTATAGATCTTAAAATGGTATTACAGTGATCAAACTTTTTGAAGAACACACACATGAGAAAAGCAAAGCCATTGTTAAATTATGCAGAATTCAGGAGATTTGCCTTCTGAAGCTGCGTCCTTGATGAAGGGTGAAAGACTTCCCCAAAGCCCGGGATTTGGAACTTTTTCCACAGACCATATTCACTCAATGGCTTGTGTGGTGCTTTATTTGAAACTGGACTCTGTATCTTCTAACCTGGTTACAAGTCCTGAATTAGAAATAAACAGCAGCTCAGAGATAGAGGATTAACTTTCTTGGAGCAGTATCAGAATAAATAGCAGCATATAATCWGACAMRAGGGTAAGACAAGAACTTCAATATGTCCAGTAATACAGGAATGCCTAAAACCCACAAAATATGTCTACATTTCTCAGACAAATCTAGAACAAGTTTGGCTGACATTGCTGTGTGGCTGCAGTGACTATGCAGTTTACTGAGCAAGCTGCCTATCACTAGGCTGTCTTGCAGCCATACCTGCCTCCTTCTCTCTAYAAAGCCAATTTCTGCAAAATGAAAATGGAAAGCTACATAAAATAGAATTGCAGCACCATTGGTATAATTCATCTTGTATCACAAAACCTGCATGGACATAATATGTCTCAATACAAAGAGGGGGAAAAGAACAAAGCATTTGTAAGTCTGACCTTGACCTTTACTATTTACAAGCAAATCAAATTCTCAGTATTTCAGGAAAGTGTTAATCATTCAGTAATGCAACACCTTTCTTTGCTAAAATCTGGCAGGGCAAGGAAAAGAATAACACAAGTAACTCCCAAAAGGCAAGTGATTCTACTAGAAGATACAAAGAAAGATAAACTATAGGGTTCTTTTGTGTATCTTTTTTGTATGAATTTTTGTATGAATTACTTTGGTAAGTGTAGCTTGAATGTTTCTACCTTTTGGCTTCAGACCTACACTATAATTTAAGTGAGGTAATTCTCTTACCTTGTTTTCAGAAGAAATAGTTTTTTTATTCTGAAGTATCATATCAACAAAATCATAATAGATTACCTTAGAAATTGGAAGTGTATCAACATAATAATCCAAACAGTGATAACTGAAGTCATAGTTAAGTATTTAATCTTGAAAACTATCAAATGAACATAGCAAGTGATAGGAAAGAACAACATGTCAAGGAAATGATTTCCCGGTCCTTCTGTGTAAATTGGAAGAACACTTTCTTTCCATTTCACACTTAAGACACGGAAACAGGAAATATAGCACATTTCCTTATAGTTATAGGGAATCCTGAACCATCAGACCACTGCCTAATTCAGTGTAGCCCCCCAAAAGTAAATAGCCAGATCAAGAAACAAAAGCCCTCTGCTTTACYTTAAAACATGCATAAATCTCTCCTTGCCTTGAGGACAGCTTTTACTACTCCTAAAGCTCAAACTATCACACCATTTATTCTAYTGTGCCCTCCTCAACAAGTATTTCTGGACTAATAGGTGCTAACTAGGAAGTGCCCATCCCTAAAGCCTTACAACAGGCAAAAATGAGAAATTCAGTTTTACCCTTTAGCAGACAAAGATTAATGCACTAGAAAAATATATTGTCAAATACAGGAGAAAAGTAAATAACTGCTTCATTCCCTACAAACTAAATTTAGTGAAAGCAGGCTGTRGAAACTTGGGTCAAAGCACTGCACTGCAGATGAGTCACAGACAATTGAATGGATCAGAATCTTTTGTCTCCTCTTTTCCTTTATGATCATTCAGGGAAGGATTTTGCTTAATTAGCTAATTTCCCCTTTGTTAGTCTTTTTTCATTAGAAATAATTTCAGATTTGCTTTGTCTGAGGTTCCAGTTTTATGGCCTTCAGTTATTAAATTCAGGCATTTTAGATAAACCACTCTATCCTGTCACTGTRTAATGATCATAACACTTAAATCATTATAGAAAGGATTTAGCGTAGTTTCACAGGACGTTTTATGCATTCTAGCAGAGAAAGGCTGCAAGACTGCTTACCAGACACTGGTGTGCTTCAGTACACACAGTCTCCATGTTCACAGTTGTGCCTTGCTGAAAGGCTGAAATCACCTCTCCTTTGCACACTCCAGACACATTTGCCCCTTTCTTCTCCTGCTTTGTGTACGTTTTCAGGATAAAACCATGGTCAATTTCAAATCCTCAGTGTAGATTTATATTTTAACTTCTCCTCCTGTCCTTTCACATTTAAAAAAAAAAAAGGGTACAGGCCTTACTGTAGACTATACATCCCAAACAACACCCACCTTCTCTTCAAGCCAGATTCTACAGTCCACCCAAACTTGCTTTCCCAACATCTGATAAAATGTCAGACTTTGTATTTACCTGAAATTGTAGGGTCTCAGCAATTGTCTTGGACTGAGCCCATTTTAGTTGTGGTAATGACTGCCTTGAAGTTAGGTGACAATTGCCCAGCTTGTTTTTGCTTCATTCTATGGGTAACACACATGGGAAGATTTGACAAACTCACATAGTTACTGCTTAACAAACAAGCTGTACATTAACTGTACAGGGACAGGGGAGGCTGACTATTACCTTTGACTAATTGCTAATGGGTGGAAACAGTACAACTTTACCTGAGAACCTGAATAGGAGAACAAGTAAGCAGACCATTACATAACAGGAAAGTGTTATCACCATGGCAGGAAAGGAAAACATCAATGCAACGACAGTACCYCACTGCAAACCAGTATGAGCAAAAGGAAAGGGAGAACTTGCATAAGTTACAAGGAAAAGCCATATAGCAATACCATGAGTTTTTGAGATCTCATCAAATGGTATGGAAAAGTAGAAGGAAAAACAAGTCTGATTGAAAACCTTTCTTCTCATCTCACTATAAATTATAAAAAGGTTAATCAGAATTAGCCAAGCTAGCCAGAACAACTAGCTCTGAAATCAGAGACAGCCTTCAAGCATTCAAGTAACTCTCATCCATATCTTTATACAAAGTTTGAGCATACAGAAATGGTGACACTTCACTGACAAGTTAACTTTTGAAACTTTTCCTAGATCAGAAAGATTAGGAAAAATTATGGCCATCTGCAACACCTTATACCAGTAAGAGTTCAAAAAGAGCATCCTTCTGAAGTTTTGTGTTCACGTAACAAGTTGCCCTGGTTGCAGAGAGGGGTCAGAGCTGAGGCTGTAGCCAGGTTGGTTTTCTGTATCTCCCAGACTCTTGGCAGGCATGGTTTTGGAAGGAAAACCCCTGGTCCACTGGAAGATGGACATTTTGCCTTCCCAGCCATCACATTGCCTTTGTCTGCAAAGCCATGCAGACATGATCTAATGAAGCATGAAGCATCCTCCATCTTATTGTTGTTCCCAGCGGTGAACACTTCTGTCAGTAAAATACCTTCTCTTTTGTATCCTTTTGCTATTAAYATTGTTGTTGTTGCTGTGCATGTCTTATTCACTGCTACCTCAACCCATAATTTCTGCTTTTGCCCTTCCCTTACTGAAAGAGGTGAAGAAGGGGAGTGGCTTACTCAGAGTTTATTTTCCAGATGATGTTAACACAGCACACAAGTTAAATAAAAATACATTCATACAATCGGGGGCTGCACTTGTACAAAAACAATTTGTTGTATTTGCTTGTCTTATCATACTCAACTTTTAAAAATATACACTCAAGACTGTGGTGTGAAACSTAAGTGTCATCACCATACTCCATCTGGATCAGTTTTGGGCATGCAGTTTTATGCTACTTGGCATASATAATTCAGACATTTGGGAAACACAGCTCATTTAGGGAGCCCCTTGCACACCACTTCCAACAYCAATAACAAATGCTCTGCAGGGTCAGAAAGAATGCATATACTAAGTTTGCCAATTTAAGCATTTTAACTTATACATATATTCCCTTCAAATCTTCCATATTAAAGTTCTCCACTTCTATAAAAACTTTTTCATCATTTTGACTAACTACATGTCCTGGTTTCAGCTGGGAGTTAATTTTCTTCCTAGTAGCTGGTAGAGTGCTGTGTGGTTTTTTACTCAGAATAAGACTAACACTGATAACAAACTGATGTTTTAGTTGATGCTAAGCCAAGGACTTTCAGTTTGTCATGCTCTGCCAATGAAGAGGGGTGCAAGAAGCTGGGAGAAAGCATGGCCAGGACAGCTGACCCAAACTGGCCAAAGGGATATTCCACACCATGCCCAGTATACAAACTGCAGAGAGCTGGCAAGGAGAGACCAATTGCTTCTCTGGGATGGGCATCCATCAGTAGTGGTGAGCATGGGTACGGTGCATGACTCATCTTTCTTGGGTTTTACTCCTCTCTTTTTTTTTGGCCATTATTAGTATTTCTATTACTATCATCATCATCATTACTTTGTTTCAATTATTAAACCATTCTTATTTCAATCCATGGTCAGGGATTTTTTCCAGTTTCCCTCCCCACCCTACTGGGAGAGTGTGGGGGCTGGAGTGAGCAAACATCAGTGTGGTACTTCACTGCCAGATAGGGTAAAACCAGGACACAGCATCAAGCCATTTAACTACACCTTTCAGTAATTTTTCTGTGCTTTCAGAAAACCACCAGTTGTACTTCAGTTCTTTTAATTAATACATATCTTCATAGGCCAYGGCTCTATTCACAATAATCTTATCTTCAACAAGTCCAGTCAAAGCTAAAAGTTTCAGTAAAAAAAACAGATTAGATGTTTAGGATTCTGTCTCTGGTGTGATTTGCAAACTTTTTGTTTCACATCCTCTAGAATGTTTCAAATCATAGGCCCACACAGTGTCTATTCCCTCTCCAGTAGTATGATCTGGAATCCAGCAAGGGAAAGGAAAGCGACAGGCAATGATTCTGGCATTACATTCAAGTTCTTCTTCCAGCTTCTTCTCCAGCTGTGGCATCTGTTGAGTTACAGGAAAAACCTCTCAGAAGCAGTAAAAAACCAGAACTATTCTCTTTAAAGCCTAATTCAAGTGTTCAAGAAAATCCAAGATTTGAGTAATTTTTTTAAAAAAAAATCTTAGCAAGTATTCATTATACATATTTTGGCTTTGATGCCCTGACAAAGAATATCTAAAACCAGAAAATGGTTACTGTGCCCCAGTTGGTGACATCAAGGAAATCATAACTTTAAGTTCTAAAAAAAAAAAAAAAAAAAAAAAAAAAAAAAAAAAAAAAAAAAAAAAAAAAAAAAAAAAAAAAAAAAAAAACCCAAACTGCAAAGAGAAGGCTTTGCACTTTCCAATTCACAATTCTCTTCTCTGTGGAAAATCAAGGGATTCTTCTCTGTGGAAAATCAAATTTCAGCCTCCTGAATTTATGCTGTGTATGACACCCGAAGGTTCACGAGCTATTGGGTATTACTCAAACGTCAACACTGCTCAAAATTCACAGTCTAAGACAAATCCTGGGACACTCAAAACATCACACAGACAACCCAAAGCAAACATTCTGTTGTCAGTCTATGGTAAAATACTGTTATGCTAAATAATGTTGAAATTGAGCTTAGTCAAATCCACGCCCCATTAAGGTGTTGCAGCCYATGGCAGGGGTGTTGAACTAGATTACCTTTAAAGTTCCCTTACAAACCAAACCATTCCATGATTCTACATTCTGTTTCATGGAATGCTGCTGAAGGGATTCACGTGCTTGGTGTCAACTGCAATTTTTTCTGAGAGTGCACTCAGTGCCACTGTTTATATCATTGATGAAGATATGAAGCAGGACTGCTCCTAATACAGACACCTGAAGGACACCAATTGTAACTGATTGTCACCTGGACATTGAGACATGGACCACTACCCTCTGGATGCAGTCATCCAGACAATTCCTTATCCAGTGAACAGTCTGTCCACCAAATCCATCTCCAGTTTAGAGAGAAGGATGCTGGTGAGAACTGTGTCACATACCATTATGCAACTGTACTTGGCTGAAGATCTACAGTCCAGCTTTCCTCCATTCACCAAAACAGAGAGGAAATGAAAGCCAGGAAATATCACAACTTTTCTAGAGCAGAGCAACACCCTGACCAGTCAGATGCACTTTTTCTAAGAAGTGCTTTCCAAATTCTGCAACGGATTTAGTGAGAAATAAATTAACACAAGTAGATTTCAAAGAAATTTCTTTCCTATCCCAGGTAGTGTTACGTTATAGGAAAAAAAAATCTAACAGATTTAGCCACTCTTGTCCTCTGGAAAAGTTTGATGGCATGCTTAAGCAGATCAGCAGTGTACATCCATTTGGAGTTCCTTTKATTCTTATGTATTGTATCTATCTGAATGAGTAATTTTAACAGCAAACTCTACAGGCTGCTTCTACTACACATAAAACACTATCTACTTTGATACCATGATGCAACATCTAGATACTAAAAAAATTTAAAGGGCAGTAATTATGTACAAAAGAGAAAAAATAAAGGAAACCCAAAAGGACATTTATGCAAACAAGACTGACTGAAGAAAATTTATTTCCACAAACTGCAGAGCTTCCACTATCACATGCATGCAGGGTGTGTGTGCCTTTGATGAAAAATCCTATTATAGCTACATTTAAGCTAACAATGGAATATTTTAGGAAAATTACAGTCATAGATCTAATATATCAAAGAGTTACTTCCAAATATTTTTAAGGCTCTGATTTAATTCACACTGCAAATGCTTTTAAACATTTTTGCTGCCACACCTTAAACAAACCAGAAAAATAAGCCCACTTTGTTATCTAAAACTGAGTTGAGACAYCAGAAAAATTTTTAATTTGTTACAGAAATTACAAATATAGACATGGACTAATTTTTTAGGAGTATTTATGAAAATCAGTGACAGTGCATGTCCATATTAGCTCAAATTAGAAGACATCATTAATAATTTAGCCAAGTTCAGCCAAAAAGAATTACATCCTTGAACCAAACTAGTTTTTAAGCTAATATATCACTTACATTAGGTGTTACAATCATACTGTATTTTATGTGAAGCCAGGGTTGGGGGGGGGGTTTCTGGTGTGTCAACATAGATATAGAGTTTAGTGAACCTTTTGTACAGTATATAATCAGTTAAAATACACAGGAGCTGCAAACACGAACACCTGGCAAAAATTCCATCATCCCACCTGGAACAAGTAAGTCWCTCTCTCTGTAATGACTCAGAAACAAACACACCTTCCCCCTAGACCTTTGCAAGAACAAGAGAGGTCTTAGTCTTCCCTGAAGATCAATAAATTCAGTTTTTTTAAGCTAATCTTGGATATTAAATAAAAACACTGTGTGACGGCATCAAATCAGGCCAGCATTATTAAAAAAAGATAAAGAGATCTATTGTTCTTCAGTAAAAAAAAAGAATACATTAAGATTTCTAGAAAATTAATTTAGTCATTCAGGAGGCTGGGCATTTACAAYTTCTGAAGTAAACTTAAAGGGGATCATAAGCAAACAAATGGTCAGGAAACAGAGAAGTTTGCATGTCTGCATCTGTTGCATTTATGTCAGTTCTTCTGCTGATAGAATTTAATCTAGTATTMACTGAATCTACAGAAGTTATTCTGAGCCCTATAGCTACACTGTCATAGCTGTTACTAATGTATCCCACTTCATTACATTTAGACGTTAATTCAGTATTTCTTCTTGGTTTACTCACATATTCCCAGGGCATTTGTTTATTCCTAGTTTACTGAGGCATGTTTCCTTACCAGCACCTTTCCCCTCGATGCAACGGCAGAATTCCCGACCGCAAATCCAAACGCTTACAGTGCCCCCTGCCGGAACTCAGGCAAGGGAGCACGTAACACCCACAGCTGGCAGCATGAGAACATCACTAATATCCCACCCATAGCCACTTCAGATTCCAACACGGATTACARTTGGAGTCTGAAGTAGATATTTACTTCCAGTGACGTTGAAAAAAAAACCAAACAAACAAACAAACAAAGAAGCACAGAATAGAAAGGTTTACTATGGTTCCTGTTCCTGCTGCAGAAATATTTTCAGTGTAGGCTGTGTGGTATGACATCACGTAAAGCTCTTCACTCTGTCTTAGCAAAGGAACAAGCAACACTGAAGCAAAGGCTGTTGGAATTGGGTTTGCTCAGCCTGGAAAAGAGAAGGCTCCAGGATGACCTAATTGCAGCCTTCCAGTGCCTGAAGGGAGCCTACAAGGTGGAGATGGACTTTTCTACAAGCACATGTAGCAACAGGACAAGGGGGAATGACTTCAAACTGAAAGGCAGTAGGTTAAGCTTGGACATTAGGAAGAAATTCTACACTGTAAGGCTGGTGAGACACTGGAACAGGTTGCCCAGAGAAGCTGTGGATGCCCCATCCCCAGAATTGTTCCTTAGGAACAGTAGTGATTGTATCCGTTACCCCTTGTCCTAAGTATTCATACTGAATGCTTTGGTATTAAAATAATYAAGCATTGTAATAAGTAATTTAACAGTATAATAAAGAAAATRCCGTAATACAATGAAAATAAAGAACAAATGGTAAACTTACCATTTGAGGTACCCCAAAAACAACAACATTTGTGTAGTGGGAAAAAGAAACCTAAAATAAAGATTAAAAACAAATCTTATTGAAAATGGTATTTATAGTTGAAGAAATTCTCACCATTCTTTTCTCCTAATCCCTCTAGCTGCACTTCTTTCAACAGGGATTTAGACCAAAAATATGCAAGGAGATCCTTTACCAACTTTTCATCACAAAAACTCCCACAYAAAGAAAACTTTATATTGCTGAACAGCAAAAAACTTTTACTGTCCAAGAATACTGGCCAAGAATATGGCACCAATTCTAATAGCAYAGAAATCATTAATTTAGAAAATACATGATTTTACTAAAAACTAAGGGATTATTTTCACAACTCCGGTACATGATAAAATCACGTATGCTTTAAGTTTGTCCCTTTTGTTAACTGTTAGCTAGCTATAAAAACTTTTCAGGCATCCTAATGACTGGGTTCTTACAGTCACAGCCATGAAGTTCTCCTATGCTCCTCTCTAAACACAAAAACCCCTACACCCAGAAAAAAGCTCCCCCACATAATTGATCAGGCCCAGGCCTGCCCAAGGAACCTCTACTGATAAAAGATGYGCTTCAACAAAGCACACAAGCAGCAGAACAGCATCCTGAGCCCATAGAAACCAGACTCGTAGAACAGTACTTTGCCCAAAGCCCAATATAGCACCTTGTGGTCAGTCAGCATTTCAGCTCTTTCAGGAAAGTGTTTCCAAACTAATAAAATCTCTCACTCATCACAGATTCATTCTTACACAATTCACTACCTACCTTCCATAAGTCTGAAATATAAAATTTGGCATTCTGATGTACTCCATCTCTCCAGGCACGGTATCTGGAGTACCAGACTAGCCAGGGATTTAATTCATAACCGACAGCTTGGAATCCCTTTTTTGCAGCTGCTATCACCTACAAGGAAGCAAATAAAYCCTCACTTAGAGACATAAAAGTCTATTCACCAAAACAGGAGCACACAGTTTTATTTAAAATATAAATCAAAAGAAAGCATTTTTCTGAGTCACCCAAGTTTAATACCCAACAGATTAGTTATATATGGTGAACAAAAACTCAAAACTACATTTTAGTATTATGACTAGTCCAACTGAAATATAGYGAGGCAAACCAAATGAAAACAAACATCCACAGGGCAAAGGTGCTGAGCTTGCAGTACATCTATGACTTACATAAAAGTTTAATTTAACACACTCATGAGATTGTCTTGGAATTAAAGAGTATCMAAATAGACCACAGAGAGACCAACGAAACACACAAGAAAAATTTGCAAAATTAGACCACATATTTGAAAAGTAGTGAGGGGTAGGCACTTGAAMAGCCCCTGGATCAGAACCAAAATGACATACCAATGGAAAGAGCCAGAAAGTAATCTGCCGATCTACATTTTAAAAAAAAACAAAAAAATGCACCAATTTCTAGAATAAAGGTTTAAGACATAATYTAAAAGGTTACTGCCAACTTCTAATCAGGAATCACCTGATGAACTACCAATTACAAAACAAGCAAGGYGAAATCAGGAAGAAGTACACATTTCCTACCAGAACTTCTAAAACAGCATTACCTGGACAGTATATTTCACTCTGTTATTGTGTCTTCCATCRCACACAGAGCACTTGCAAATTCACTAAAAGAACCTGACATTTTTACCACACTTGGCAATGTGGTAAACATCTTCATATTCATCCACCGATTACACCTGAGTAAGTGCTAAATATTAAACAGCATTTGAACACACTTTTTTTCAGRACAGATACATTAAAGAAGCACCAAKCATTCAGTTTTAGATACCTGGCTTTCCAAATAGTCTTCAGTCTTCATTTAGACATCTATATAATCAGAATTAAGTATGCAGTACCTATTCAAATTAGACACCTCTGATCAGAGTCATCAGCCAGAATGATGAACAGAGGGCATCATGCCTACAGCTTTGGTCTTTTTCCTACCCAGGCACAATTCAAGCAACTCTCACAGATTTGGATTTCCAAATAGATTTTTTTGGGGGGTGGACAAAATGGTTGACTTATCCACATGAAACATGGACAAAGGTAGCATTCAAGAACTTACTTCTTTCTGTCACAAAAATTTAGTGCACCACCCTGTTGCTAAATGTGATAGAAACAGGTGCTTATGAAAAGGCACACAAAAAAAAAAAAAAAAAAAAAACAAACCCATAACTACAAAGAAAAACCCACCCCATTCTCTACTATACCCTCATCAACATATTTCACAAACTGGGGCTCAAGCAATATCCTGGAAACACAACACCACTTTGCCTTTCATGATTCTCACCACTTGTCTTAATGCATATTCTAGTTTTACCACACGAATTTGAAAGTGGGGAAGCACTTCACACAGGTGTGAAAAATACAGTTCTAACCATACCAGGGTTTTTATTTCTAGAATCCATTGTTCATTCTCTTTTGCATTTTTATCGCCTTTATACATTAACCATTGAACAGTGCTCTTTAACTTCACAGACTCACTTGCTTCAGCTACACGCCTTTGTCAATAATCACAGCTCTTTGTCAATCACAGCACCAAGACTGATCACATCTTTTCACGTGAATGCACTGCGATTYCTTCCAGTCACCACGATGACTTTAYACACTACCTTGCTCAAGCTGCAGGTAAGAGCAAAAACTATTTATTACTCATCAAAACTGAACGTAAACCTTCCTCAGCTTTGACTCTTTTCACAAGACTCAGACAAAACCAATGGGTGCCAAAGACAGAACATTCATAAGTGTGAGAAAACACAGCCCCAGCACTCCGGCACTTTTCAAGAGKTGATCTAAAACCAAGGCAACATCCATAACTTACAATCCGTCCATCCCCGCTACCAATGTCAACTAGGGAGCCACTTCTGTTTTCCAACATTTTSAGCACATTCTGGATCTGAGCTGCAGTTGCAGGAACGAAGGGCAGGCACACCTTCCTCAGGGCCGGGGTCACAAAAGGGGTGGCCACAGCATARAGGGCCACCAAGGTCCCGCCCACGCCGGCCGTGACCAGCAGACCCCAGCTGCTCCTCCGGGAGCCGCCCTCGCCCTCCTCCTGCGGGATCTTCTTTGCCAGCGGCTGGGACATCGCGCCTGCGGACCGCAAAGTGTTTTCGCTGTCAGATTTATTAAATGCTCACTTGAGCCAAATCAGCATATTGTAGCAAAGAGATAGGACGTAAGAGAGGAAAAGAAACACCTTATACCCCTTCAGCCGATTCCCAGATCCCAGGGAAATGCTACAGTTGCTGAAAAGCTGAGTTACAAGGAATGCAGTTTCCATTTAATCCCGTGGCCCTCCCCGGAACAGCTCAAGGGCGGCGGAGGCAGGATCCTTCCCGCCACGGACCGCCCGCCACCGGGGACACGTCCAGGGGTTACTGCTCTTCCTTTGCAGAGGAACTTTTCCCTGACACCCAGCAACATCAGCATCACACACCACGACTCGCCAATGACCAGYCCAGAATTGTACTCGGCCTATAATATTTATAGAGAAGGGCAGTACCACTTCACTATGAGGGAGTGGGAGACCGAAACCTTTCTGAAGGCGCTCCGGAGAGAAGCGCCGCTCACACTTTTTCCGCCGCCGGTTTGTCTTCACTCCTCCGCCCTCACGTCATCCGGTGCAGCCCGCTACCGCGACACTCGCCGCCTGTATCCCGCCCACCTCAGCCCATCCTCCCGTTCCCTCCCCGCCCCTGTGAGGCGGGGATGTGGCCGCGRTGGCCGCGCTCCTCCCCCGGCGCCGGACGCTTCCAGAAGGCTGCGCTGGGGGCGCCACAGAAGCCGCGCTCGCCAAAGGAGTCGCGGCGATGGCGAGTGCGCAGGCGCGGGGCGGCGCGCGGCGGGCGCGGCGGCTTCCGGGCGGTGCGCGCGAGCGGCGGCGGTCGGAGCAGGAGGCGCAGCCATGTCGGCCATGGGGACTCTCGCGTTCGATGAGTATGGACGGCCCTTCCTCATCCTCAAGGATCAGGAGCGCAAGACGCGCCTCATGGGGCTGGAGGCGCTCAAGGTGAGGGAGCGGGGCGGTGTCCGGGATCGCCCGCGGGCCCGTGCTGTCTGGGCCGCGCCGCGCCATGCTGTGCCTGCCATGCTGTGCCTGCCATGCTGTGCCTGCCATGCTGCCGCGAGGGGCGGGAGGATGGAGCCCCTGGGGCGAGGCGCTGCCGCGCTCGTCGCCAGCCCCGCCCGAGGCGCAGGGCGGATGGAGCGTGATCCAGGCCCGTAAGCGTGGGACAGATGGAGGGAGAGAGAAGGCAGCGCCCTCGGGGCGGGGAATCCGCGGCGCGGCGGCACAGGGGTCTCTCCGTGCCGCGGATCCGCCCCGGAGCTGCGGGGCTCTGAGGCTGTCACCCCCGTGGGTGCAGYGCGCCTCTCCCCGTGGGTGCTGCCCAGCTCCCCGCTGCCCCCTCCCACAGAACGCCGCCCCTCTTCCCGATGCTCGSCCTCCAAAGGAAGGCCGTGTGTGAGTGCAGGCGATTAAAAATCCTGATGGAAGAGTGGGATAGGTTGCCTAGGGAAGTTGTGGATGCTCCGTCCTTGTCATTGTTCAAAGGGACATTGAATGGGGCAGCCTAATCTGGTGAGAGCTGTCCTGGCCTCTGACAGGGTATGGGAGCTGGATGATCTTCCGATTCAAACCATTGTGTGATGGGTAAAATTACACTGCCTTCTCTTTTTAGCGTTGCCTGTTTCTGTTGCTCCCCTGATTTGAGCAGTAGGGCTGTCATTTGGCTGCTCTGCATTWGCCTGCTTTATCACAGCCAGTGCAAGGAATACAAGAAAAAGCATAGGAAGTGTTTCTGTTGTAAAATCAGCACATGCATATTGATTCTTTTTGAGTCATAGTTGTCAGTTGAATTACAGCATTTGCACTACTTGCTGTGTTTTCTTTAGCTTAATATTGTGATTTCAGAATGCATGATAATGRTTTATCTTCTTTCTTTATTTTCCTTTGTTTTACAGTCTCACATAATGGCAGCAAAGGCYGTAGCAAGTACTCTGAGAACATCCCTGGGGCCCAATGGTAATAATGAAACACTTTCACTGGTGCGCTCTTATTGATTGTTGGGGGGAATTTTGTGCATTTTCCTTCATCTTTTGAGCATATGTTTTTTAGGCTTGGATAAAATGATGGTGGACAAGGATGGTGAAGTGACTGTGACAAATGATGGTGCTACCATCCTGAATATGATGGATGTGGACCACCAAATAGCCAAACTTATGGTGGAGCTGGCTAAATCTCAAGACGATGAGATTGGAGATGGAACTACTGGAGTCGTTGGTAAGAAATATTTTAAATTATACTGTGCTTTTCCAGCATTAAAATCAAGCTGCTTCAGCTGTTTTAAAAAACTTTGTGAGAAGTAATAGTAGTTTTTCTGTAGCACTTCTTCATTTATTGGTGCAGTATTCCTGTCAGTTCTTGTATTAGAAGTCTTTTGATAAGAAAGAAGATTTTTTGTCCTTTTAAAGTATGATTACATTTTAAGGTGGTGCTGAGAGCTCTTTTTATATTTTCCTATTAGTTTGCATAGTTTTCCTCTATAATGTACCTGTCATGCCTTGATTACTGTGCTTCATTTTGGTCTTAATATAATGTGGTTTTCTTTCTAAGTATGGCAAGTAGGGGGCTTTTTTAGGGTTACTTTGTTTTTTAGGAAACCTTAGACTCTTAAAATACTGCAGAAAAAAATCTGAAAGTGTTCTTTTTAATCTGTTGATAATGTATTTAAAATTATGTCCCAATGAAGAGTAAAACTTACTTTAATTTTTTTTAATAGTTCTGGCTGGAGCATTATTGGAACAGGCTGAGCAGTTACTAGACCGAGGCATTCACCCCATCAGAATAGCAGATGGTTATGAGCAGGCAGCACGCATTGCTATTGAGCATCTAGACAAAATCAGTGACAGCTTCCCAGTTGATCCACAGAACATTGAGCCTCTGATCCAGACAGCAAAGACAACTCTGGGCTCTAAAGTGTAAGTCGCAAAAATGGAATATGCAACCTTCCACTGAAAACCCTCTGAGTGGAAAGGAGAAATCCTGGTGTTTTAGAGGATTATTAAATTGTTTGTGTTGTTGGAGTGATTGAAGGTTCTTCTGTGTTTTGTTTTGGCTAATTCTTTGGTGGACTTGTGTCTCAGGATAAGAAATTGCAAATCCTCTGTCTCCAAAGGGTCAGGTCCATGAAGTTTAACAGCTGCAGCATCAATTTCATTCTCGGCTGTTAGTTCCAGGTTTTTGCATGATAAAAAATGCTAAGATTAATGTAAATCTGTGAAAAAAATTATGTGTTATCTTTTGTTGGGTTTTTTCCCACTAAAATTATTCTAACTTGGGATGATTCCGTAAGTTTATTTTCCTGTATGGGCTCTATGTGTAGTTTCATAAATTCCAACATTAGAAGGACTTCCTTCRCAGAGCTGTCTCAAGAGTGGTTTCTGTTTCTTCAATGTCCTTTAGTAGTTAGTGCTCCTGACTTGTTCCAAATCTGTACTGGGACTATTTTCAGAAAAGCTTCTCACACCAGCCATACTGTCTGTTCTGTTTTCTACCATAGCCAGCACCTGTTATTTCTGTGAACAA
This sequence comes from Malurus melanocephalus, assembly GCF_030028575.1. Lineage (NCBI taxonomy): Eukaryota > Metazoa > Chordata > Aves > Passeriformes > Maluridae > Malurus > Malurus melanocephalus. Next base: position 283,050 of record NW_026623597.1, read on the forward strand.
ATAAGCTGGACATCCTATTGTAATGTATTGTGCAAAAGTTGATTGCTGTAGTGATCTTGCTGTTAAAGATTGATTCATAGAATCACCTTTTTCTTCCAAATTGTGGAAAAGGAGCGCAACTTGACTGTATTTTTTTTCAAACCTAGAGTGAACCGCTGTCACAGACAAATGGCAGAGATTGCTGTGAATGCTGTACTAACAGTAGCAGACATGGAACGTAAAGATGTTGATTTTGAGCTGATCAAAGTGCAAGGCAAAGTGGGTGGTAGACTGGAAGATACACAGTTGGTTAAAGGAGTGATTGTGGATAAAGATTTCAGTCATCCACAGATGCCTAAAGTAAGTGATGTGCTTGTGTGCATTTTTCGTGCAATTCTTAAGMATTTCTAGCCTACCTCAAATGTCATCCTAGCATTTTTTAAGTGTTTACRCAGTCTTGTGGTTTGGCTTGGCTTTTCACCCATATATCAATAGAGGAAGGGGCAAGGAGCATGAAATCTTTCATATTGACCAAGTTAGAATTTACAACAATATTGAGAAACTGTTGTGGAAGGAATTGCTGTACTAATAAGTAAGGACAGGTGCAAGGTTCTATGTTATGTAGAAATAATTGTTTCTGGTGTGTGATAAACTTTACATGCTTACTGCAATGCAGTGTTGAGATTCTTAACCTTTATGAATTGCCATGTTGTCACATTTGGAACACTTCAGAAGTTTGTCCTTGTTTTATATTTGGTGTAGGTAAGGTCTCCAAGTCTTTGGGCAGTGTACTTCAAGAAAACTTAGACTGTTCTAAAATACTTTTCTAGTAGGTGACACTGTTTATCCTGTAAAAAGGAAGACTCGTGGAAAATATCATTCATGTAGTAGTTGAAAGGTTATTACAAAAATGAGTAATATTCTCAATGGTCACAGGGAATAGGGATGGCTTTACTGAATTTTTTTTTTTAAAACATCTAGGCCTTTTTTTAAATTTAAAAAAGGCATCACTGGTAAAGATTGTTAAGTACTTAAGTGTATTGGAGCTATGGAATTTGTTCTAAGTCATGTATAGAGACTCTTGACAGAATTATTTATTTACAGTTAGTTCACTTTAGAATAAGTCAAATGATCTTCACATTTCCTCCTATGCCTATATTTATAAGGATGTCTGTATGTTTTGCAAATACAAGAAAAATATGTTAATGAGGTCAAAAATCATCTTTTTTTTTTAATTGCCCAGGAGCTAAAAGATGCTAAAATTGCAATCCTTACTTGTCCATTTGAACCACCTAAGCCTAAAACCAAACATAAGCTTGATGTCACATCTGTGGATGATTACAAGGCACTGCAGAAATACGAGAAAGAGAAGTTTGAAGAGATGGTGAAGCAGGTAGCCTCTGAGATTATTTCTGTTTTCTTGGTCTTTCACATACTTTTTAAAAAAACAGCAAATTGCATGGATTTATACTTGTAAATGGGTTGCTAATCCTGGTGGGAAGCAATGTACAAGCAGTTGTAATTCTATGAATCAAAGTTAAATTTATGTATGAAAGAGATACTAGCTTGGTTTAAGATATATTTTGATCTCTGTGTATGCCAGAGTTCTTGAGAATTGTGTTTTGAGAAAATGGAGAGAATTAAAACCATGAAGACTGTCTTTCATTCCTTCATTAGTTCTGATGAGAAGGTTGATGATTTTTGTTACTTTCAGATAAAAGACACTGGTGCAAACCTTGCCATTTGCCAGTGGGGCTTTGATGATGAGGCAAATCACTTGCTGCTCCAGAATGAGCTGCCTGCTGTTCGTTGGGTTGGTGGACCTGAAATAGAAGTAAGTAAAACTGGACTTTGTACCAGTTGTTAAAACATTTGTGAAGTAATAGGCTGTACCAGCTAAATGTTCAGGTTTTATGGGTAGAACTGCATAATTGTGTTTATTGATGGGTTTTGGAGAAAATCAATGGGGGTTTTTGAGAAGAACCTAGCATAAAGGGGATTATGGTTTATAATTGGAGCATATGTATATTACTTAATAAAAGTTTTAGGAGTCTAGGAATGTTTCTGCTTTAGTCCTGCTGTTTGCAGAAACAAAACATTGGCTGATGTACTTTGAAATTATGGGAAGATAACCTTTTGGAATAGGCATTTGACAGATCCYTTTCCACTAGTTTTATGTTCTCAAAAACACCATGAAAAAAGTCCTGTTAAGATAACTTGTGTCTGTTTAACTTCAGCTAATYGCCATTGCGACGGGAGGGCGCATTGTGCCTCGCTTCTGTGAGCTCACAGCAGAGAAACTGGGCTTTGCGGGTGTCGTCCGAGAGATCTCCTTTGGGACAACCAAGGACAGAATGCTTCTCATCGAACAGTGTCAGAACTCCAGAGCTGTGACCATTTTCATTAGAGGAGGAAATAAAATGGTGAGATGTTTGGTTTGATACGTAGTTGCAGAATGTGTCGTTTGTAAAGCATATTAGTACGCTCTTCTTGATTTTGTCTATACATTTTCCTTGCGGTGTAGACAAATAGAAGGGGTTGTAGGCAGTCCTGACGACATGCCAGAAGTAACTTGTTAGCTTTGCATTCCATGTTTTTAAAATGAAAATCTTTGTTTTCTCTCTAGGAGACCATATAGGTCATAAATACAGAAATAATTTTACCTGTGGATGCTCTTAACATATTTTTTCTCAGGAGAGGGTCACTTTTCTGAATAAAAACATATTAACATCTTTGAAAAATTTGGTTTCTGTAGACCTAGTTGTATCACTTCTGATTTAGTCCCATTTTRAAAATAYAAAATAAAAACCCCAARCTACTAGATACCCTATATCCCCCACTCCCCACAATGAGAGCACTTTAAATGCCCATGTACATAAGTTGGATTTTGGTTGCACTGTTAGTGTTAAATTATATTTATGATAGGTCAGGTCCTTTTAATAAAAAGCCTTTGGAAAAAAAGAGCATACCCTAGTCTGAAAGTTTCTTTTAAGAAAGCAAAAATAGTGCATTAAAAGTTAGTGTTCCTGTTAAATCTTCTACATCTGTTGAAGCTGGGAGTTGACAGAAACTGCAGTTTAAAAATAATGTTTGCGTTTTAAGTTCAGTGTTTTGTGTCTTGTAAATACACAAGATTAAGACCTTACCATATAAGTTTTCTCCAATTACAGATTAAAGTAATAACTGTGTGTTTTTGTGTATATTTTTATTCCTTCTTTGCCACTGGATGTCTAATACTCTACATTTTTAAATAGTGTACCATAGCAGCAGTAGAGCTGCATTAGAGCCATAAAAAGCTCTTACAGTTTATTTGTGTTTTCCATGTCTGTATTAGGAACTACATCTTCACAGCCTTGCAATACACAGATTTGTGTATTGTAAAACACATGGCTGTTCTGTTATTTCAGATTATTGAAGAAGCAAAGCGCTCCCTTCACGATGCCTTGTGTGTAATCCGGAATCTCGTTCGTGATAATCGTATTGTCTATGGTGGTGGTGCAGCTGAAATATCTTGTGCCTTGGCAGTCAGTGAGGCAGCWGATAAGGTAAGAAAGGAAAAGTCAAAAATTTCTTTAATGTATGTAGAATTAAGCCTGCCTTAAGAGATTCCAGAAGTACTTCAAAGATCTTCCAGAAAATTCCGTGCCATGTGCTTTCTGACAGTCTCTGATAACCAGCATTAAAAGTTTTTTTTCTCATCTTTGTAAAAAGTCATTACCAGCACTTTTTTACCTTTTATGCTAGGAGCAGTTCATTTTTTTTTTAATTTTCAAGTAGTTATCATCTAGAGGTATTTGCTTAGCTATTATATTCCAATTAAAATCTCCATAGTGTGTCTATATATTTTATATCTAGTATGAAAATCYGCTTTTACTAACATTGCAGTTTAATAGCTTATGAATGTAAATGTCTTTTCCTCTAGTGCCCATCTTTGGAACAGTATGCTGTGAGAGCTTTTGCAGATGCCCTGGAGGTAATTCCYATGGCCCTCTCGGAGAACAGTGGTATGAATCCAATACAGACGATGACTGAAGTGCGGGCGAGGCAAGTGAAAGAAAATAACCCTGCCCTGGGCATTGACTGCTTGCAGAAAGGAACAAACGGTAAGACTGGCAATGTGGAGAAGGAGGAGCATAAAAGCTTTATTTTCTCAAAAGCTCACARTACTCACTATGTTCTTTTTAAACCTGTGCTTCACTTGAGTTACTCAAACTCTTGTGCCTTGCCATAATAAATGGGAATGTGGGTGGAGAAGTACATATATGTCTACCAGGAAGAAAATAGGTTGTCTGAAAACCTTTATTTGGCAGCAAGATGAGTTGAAGATGTTAACTGATACTGTAGAAAAGAAAAGTTGCTCTCGAAATGAGCAGACTGTGCTTKAAATATTGCAGTTTTAGTGATACAGATTACACTGCAGTCCCAAAAACAATTGTTTTGAGAAACAGCTTGGGAAGAAGTAAACAAAAGGCTGGAAATACTTTTAGACAATGATGTTCATACCAATATGTCTGCATATATAAATCTGGAGCAAACACGTGAAAAMCAGGGAGCCAGTGTATAAAATCTCATTCTCATCTGGATGTACACTTTCCACCTTACTCCATTGTTTCATTCAGAAAAGAATGTGGTAAATGGTAATCTGTAAATTCATAACTCTTCTTTGATTAAATGTTCTTGTTTGATGGCATTTGAACTTCCAAATTTTTAGTGTTTGCTTAGCCCTTAGGGTGCTTTYAATATAYGTGTATGGAATTTTTTTTGCTTTTYACCATCCTGTATTACTTTTTGAAAAGCACAACCTAGTTTGGAAAAGAGTTGTGTCTTAGTGTCCTAGGATCTTTGGTAAGAACCCAGACAAAAACTCTCATTTGTACAAATTGTGTTTGTAAACCACAGTGGCCAAAAGTAGTGATTTCAAAACRTTCTTTAAAATTATGTGGAAATTATCATTACTAATTACTAATTCATAGGTTATGTCTAGAATTTGAGGAGGGTGTGTAATACTTCTGCTTCTTTTTGGCAGATATGAAGCAGCAGCATGTTATAGAAACCTTGATTGGCAAGAAACAGCAGATTTCTCTGGCGACTCAGGTTGTTAGAATGATCCTGAAGATTGATGATATTCGTAGGCCTGGAGAATCTGAAGAGTGAGGGTTGAAAACCGGGAAACATTAAGGGGCCACAGCAGTAGCGAAGACGGTAGTATTCCGATACTTCAGCTATTTATTCTGGACACYTTTTGTTTCACATACTGTAATGGCTAGTTGTTGGAAATAAAACAATTTAGCACTGATTTCAAGATTTGTTTCGGAAGTTATTGTTGTGTCTTTTCTTAGACAGGTGTGACTATTAATAGAAAACACTTCCTCAATGTATAGGATAAAATATAAATAATGCAACAATAAAATCTAATAGGTTCTTTTCCATTGTTCCTTATTTGGGAGCCTGCACATTCGGTCACTCTTCAGTGAAGCAAGCAGAAATTATTTCAGTTAATTATTTTAACTAAATTTAATTAATTAAATATTAACTTATTATTTTAGCCTTGGTGATTCTCATATGTTAGATATATTAAGTATGAAGTTTCAATCTGAAGATTTAAAGGAACTGTATTTCATGCTTCCAGCTGCTTCCATTTTTTTCTCATTAGTGCCCTGTTCCTGATTTATGAGGGTTAAGGAGGCTTTTTTTATTCAGGGTTATACACATTCAGCCAAGAGGGAGTTTTTCCAAAAGCTTTGTCCATAGTACCACAGTTGAGTGCACTCAAAAGATTCCCAGCATGATCTTAGAATGGTAGACCAAAATTGTTTAGAAGATGCCTTGCCTGTGAACTTATCAGCAAGAAACAAGTGTTAGACCACAACTAATATACAATTTCTTTGAAAGATTGCAAAATTGAGCCAAGTGTTAAAAATATCAGCTCAGCATTACTTGAGTTACATAGGGGCGGAGGGATCTCCTTACTGGCCACTGTTTGCTAGCAGATCATTTTCTGATTGGTTTTTGCTGTGACTATAGCTCACTTGAGTCAAACAACAGCCTTCAGTAAATGTTGATAGAGGAAGATTACAGGACTAGTTATATTTCTAGAACTGTTTGAGGACAAACCGTGCAAAGCTTTCTTTTCATTGACAGAAAACTGGTAGTGGGTATTATTACTTTTGTCTTTTCCCAAATTAGCTTCATTTACATGGAGTGGACAACAACAATTAATTCATTTTATTGCTGCTGAACTCTGGCATTCTGATTTTGTTCAGGGTTCTAAGTGTGACTCTAAAAACCCATAAATTCCTGGGCTCACAAAGAGCCATCTCTTCGTTCAACACAAAAGGAAATCAGCTGTAGCTAGAACTTAAAAGGGAGTAGTGTAGTTGTACTAATGTACCCATTTCACCTCAGACTGAAGTTGTGCATGTGATAGAAAGGCAGTGAGAAAACAGTTATTCCCATTTTACAGGTTTTTCGCTGCACCTTCAGTCCCCCGGTGTGGTTTAACTCCATTTGCCACCTAAGCCTCACATACTTACAGGTTTTGACTATAAACTGCCTTGAAAGTTGAAATTAGGGCTTTACAGATCTGATTTACAAAAGTGAACATTTTGTGCTCTGTATATAAATATTTGTTAATGTTCAACGAGATCTTGCGATGGGAAGTCTGAAGCTTGGCACTGGAACTTTGATTGTAAGTTGTAATGGAAACAGTTAATTTTTTAGGGATTTTTATTTCTGTTCTTCAGCATAACAAATGTAGAGCATTAGCAGTGYCAGTCATTGCTGCATAGAGGCAGTTGCGAGGGTGAATGGCTTTCATCACAGCATGCACCATGCAACCAGAAGTATTAAACCAAATTAATGAAACAACTGCAGCTCAAACTGGTACACTTTCTCAGCAGGAGTAATTAAATCTGTACTTTGACAGATCAGGCGGAATACCCATATCAGWAAATTATGTGTTGGTCTGACTCTGGTCAAACAAAACAGGAAACATCTGAATACCAACAAGGTTGGGGGACACAAACACTGATGTTCAAATTAATCATGGTGCATTTGTAACCATTGGGAAATAAAATGCTGGCCTGGTGGGGGGCTTGGAAATGAGGGCCATGGGCCACGCAATTGACACTGCTTCATGACTCCTGRGAGAATGCAGGGTTCACCACGGGAGGGCAACATACACCCATCTGCTGTAGCAGACTGCCTCCAGATCTCTGAAACGCAAGCTGAGGCAGCTGGCAGGTCTTTCCCCATCAGCACTGACATGGCACACAGATGTCAGCAAGACATGAATCTTTACAACTTCCCTTCAAAGCCTATTACCTGAGCTGATTTCATGACTGGTTCCATGTGCTCTCTTACATCGAAGTTTTCCCATCTTCCTTGCCCTGGCCCTGCCTCTCTGTCTTCCTAGTTTCCCTGTTAACAGCCAGCTTTTCCCAGCCTCATTTGTTGGTCTCTCCTGCTGTGTTCCCAAGCCTGGGTTCCTTTCCTCCTCTTGATTTCTCACATCTCTGTGCTAACATCCTTGTCTTTGCAGGAGCAGAAGGCAAGGCTGCCAGGAGACCCCTCTTGCTCCCTCCTAGTCACACTTGGACCACAGCAGCTGTGGAAGACTTGTGCATGCCAAGCTTTTTTCTTCAAGTGCACCACAGTCTGAATGGATTATTTTCAGGAATAGGGTTAAGCAGAGCTGAAAAACAACTTTCTTGTTTCTCTTCACTTTTTAATACAAATACATTCTTCCTTTGTTTACGAAAAATATGCTTTTTCATCATTTCTGCATACTCCATGGGGAAAGATGCTTTATAATATGCACAGTTCCCATTTCAATGATCCAATCAAACAAGTTTACAGATAGGTTTGTAAGTGAAGCAAGTCAAGCAGGTCTTGCTGATCCGCAGGTCTGTTAGCTCTCTCTAATGTCAAAACAAGTGGATATTAGGATATCTAGACTTAGTGGATATTAGGATACCTAATCTGAGTGGCTCCAGAACCTGCCTGGGCTGTATGTCTTTGTTCTAAGTTTGCACAGAAAAGAGGGCACTGTAGTAGCAACTCTCTTCTGTGGCAGGATGACAGGACTGTCCCTTGCAGTATTAAAAATTGCTCTTACATCAGYCGTGGGAATGGTTATTACACCTTCTGGACTCTTATCGTCATCTGAGAATTCAATTGTGAGGTTTGGGTCTGGGAGACTAGCCTTGTTTGTCCTCCCTACACAGAAGTACCTCTCCATTTCACATCTTGGAGGGTTTCCCAGGAACTTTCTGCCAGGGAACATTTCTCACCATGTTAAAGAGCTAATTAAATGAACTGACAGTGTTTGCTTTGTAAGCAACTCATCTCCGTGATACAAGAGAGACACTTTGCTAAACTCAAATGACTGTGGAGTAAAGCTTTAGTATGTTCTCTGTAAGATGTGGATTCTGTGATACCTGCTTGGTGTACAGGCACTAGAATCCATGTTCCTTGTGGGATTCCTCCAGGCTATTTGGGACCASTAGTTATGTTGTGGTGAGGCTCCTGGCTCACACTGCTGAACAGCAGCAGCACAGGCACTGAGAGAAACAGRTCTCTGCCAGCTCTCTGGTGCCTGGGTGCTCACTGAACATGAGAAAGTGCTGGGGGTGGGAGAGAGCTGGGGAACAGCTCTCCCACTTCTGCTACAGAGCTGCATTTAAAGCAATGTCTCAGCTACCCCTGTGCTTTGCTAATACTGATGCTGGTTTGAYTTTCCTCCTTCTTAGTCTTGCCTTATCAAGTTGGACTTGCCTGATGTTCTCGACTTTTCACTGACCCTGGTCTCTGTGACTGAACCTACTTTGCAATTTTTTCATTTGGGTAAACTGAAGCCAGGAAGCTCTGGAAGAGAGCAGTGCCCAGAAGTTGTCTGGAAAGCGAATTTCAGAAGGCCATTGAAGGAGTCCTTACTCTTCAGCATAGGCATCTCTTCTGCAGTGTACAGGCAAGAAGGTCTGTTCAAGCAAAAGTAGAGTGAGGAAAGGAAAGATGGGGAATCTCAAGGAAATCAGCACAATCTGATAACTTGATTACAGTGAACGGTGGGCACTTGGAATTTTAGTCAGGATGTAAAGAAATACAAAATATTAGAATTAGGAAAATAGGTGTCAGTATGAGTAATGCTATCATGGACTCTTGGAGGGATGGGGTACTAGCAGAAACTCTCTCCCCCTCTCAGAAAAGTCAAGCAGCTGAGTAAAACAGGATTTTAAACACTTGGTGTGCATTCTAACTTTCTGTTCAGAGTGGGGCCCATAATAGGATATGATGGTTTTTGACAAGAAAAGATAATGACAGCTTCAGTGTCATCTTCAAAGTATTCCAATGCAGTGGCTAAAGAGGGAGCAACAATGAGGAACTTCCTTCTCTGCATGAACCAGCTGTGCTGCYAAGGACGAGAGATTCCCTTCCCTGGACTACAATATGTAGTTTCATTCTCAAATCCATGGGGAGAAAAAAAAACTATCAAGGACCACTACACTTAAAGTCTCCACTATCTGCAGGCTCCTCCTAGGTCAAAATCTGCTGTGCTAAAAGCTAGGAAGTGTCTTTGAGGAACTGTGATCATATACTTGCCCTGTTCTTATAACTAATTTTTTTAGAGCCAGGACATTGGACTAGGTTAAATCCTTGGTCTAATGTGAAGGTACAACTAAGTTGAGACAAGCTCTTAAAATTTTGTGCTATAGATAAAACTAGCTGATGTAAAGAGCAAAGAGTAACTGGCTGACACCGGTGAACTGGGAGGTGGTTTCTGGTTCTCACAAGGAAATTATCAAAATTGTATATCTGTCCAAGACTTTTAAAGAGTCTCTTTTCCTGGAACAGTTCAAAGTTACAGAAAGCATCTTCCCATAGCCTAATTTCTGTGAGAAAACAATTTTTAAAAAATATTTGGGTCAATCTTGCACAAGTTCAATAACAAAAAATCTTTAATTCATTAAAATTTACAGAAATGCCACTGAAGCAGCATTGCTTTCCCTCTGTAAATACTTTGTTTAGTTGGCTGTTAAATGAACAGTCTTGAAAAGACTTCCTTGGATTCACATTTAATTTGAAATTACTTCATTTTAAAAGAAAAATAAATAGAACTCAAATAGTTTAAGAACTGTTGTGAATGTAAAGATTTCATGTTTTTGATATAGTATGGTGTCTTTTTATACCATGTAAAGAAATTAATCTGTTTCTCTAAAACTCATATATAACCAAGCTGATTCCTGAAAAATGTAATTTATTTTTTCACTCCAGATCATGAGGGAGTGGTTTCCCTGCTGGCACAAACAGAGCCCATGTACACAGGGAACTATCTAGTGTCACCTCAGCTGCTGTGATCTCAGGGCATCAGGGTCTCACACTGTCTCAGTTTCAAGATTTGATTTATGTGCTTATGGCACCTAGTTCTCAGAGTATCATAAAAAAAAATCTGCCCAACATTAAAATTGCTGAGTTCCCACTCTCTAAACTGAACTGTCTCATGGTGAAATTCTCTGCCAGCTGCTCGTACCCATCACTCACTGACCGTTCTCATCACCCAGCTCACAAGTGAGAAGTCCTGTGCAATCTCCGGCGCATTCTCCCACGTGTGCACCACTGACTCCCAGCTGCCTGCTGCCAGGTGCGTGTACCCACAACCCACTGGCAGGAGCTGATGGTCCCCACACTCAGCTGGGTATTCCAATGAAGATAACGCTTCTCCAAGGACCCTTGAACCATGTCTTGATGTGCTCGCCTCGGTGGTCCTGGATTCTCCCTGCTGCTCTTTGAATTTGAGTCTTGCTCCGAGCTGACGTGAGCTGGTTTCTCTTTTCCACATCCAGCTACTGTGCTGGCTGGCATTTTGCAAGTGCCTTGACCAGACAGTTAGATATGAGGYCTTCTCATTAACGCGTCTGTTGTAATTGGAAGAAGGCCAAAGGCTGGGAAAGGCAAGTTTCCAGCACTGCCTGTGATTTAAGGGCAGCACTAATAGTTAAGGTTAAGTGAGTGCAAGTGCTAGTGASAGGGAGTGAGCACAGAGGGACAGAAGGTGATGTATGGCAAGCAGTGGGGAAAGAGKAGTGACTAAAATGACTGAAAAAACACTTAGAAAACATCCTTAGCTGAATAACTTCGGCACAAGGTTGCAATGGTACATCCTCTTAACACTTTTATGCTGCCTTGCTTTTCAGCTCCACGGACTCACTGTTAAGGAAAGCTACTGCTACAAATCCCATGGAAGCTCCATTTCTGACTCCCCAGGGTCTGGGTCAASCTCTCTCTCTTGCTGCTTCATGTAGGGATCACACGAGAGTGCAGGRGATGCACAGATCAGCACAGCCTTGCCTTGTCTTCCTTGACAAAGAAAGTTTGTGGCAGTTTCTTCTCTTTTGCCAATATAGGAAGTATGTAACCTACAGTTCCTGATTGTTTGGGAAGAGTAGGGAGCAAAAGATATACTTATTCCAAACCTGAGCACTGAATATTAATGCTTTTAAGTAGAGGTTCAGAAGCTAACAGGGATAACAAAGTTCAGTGGCTGTCACAGTGATTTCATTCCTTGGCTGAAACTAAGTATGGGAGAAGATGAAACTCAGTTCTGGAGGGAGCACTTCAGAGCTGGTGGAAAACAGGTCATGTTACTAAGTCCCAAGCAAATCTGGATTCCTGAGGCAGGAGTTATAGTGGGTATGGGTGTTTGAATCCTTGGCATGCTCCCAGCACTGGAAGCTTCAGCTACTGCAATGCAGCAGTGTGAGCATCCAAGGGACTGACTGAGATGTGGCAGTGAGAATCCTTGCAGTGAACAGTCCCTTTAAGGAAATGCAAAATGCAGACCATAGCTTGCTCCAAGAAATTACCCTGCAGATAATGCAGAATGGGAACAGGACCACACACCACCRGTAGTCAGTATGGAGTATAATCCTTACTTCCAGCCCTAAACTGTRATCTCTGCTCCAGGTCATTGAAGGAAGACAGGCCAGCTCCTATGAGAGTTTAAGTACTGCCACAGATGAGAAAGCAGAGATCTTGTTGAGCACACAGAGAGGGTAATTCAGTGGATCTGGTGTCCTGATTGTCCATATCARAGAACTGGTCCTGTTGGTTTCTGCCCTGTGTGCCAGGATTTCTGTGGAAGTCAGGACCTGAGTGAGCAGGAAGGTGCACACCCAGGCTGTGCYCCATCATGGAGGAGGGATACAGAAAAGATGTGCAGTTCACATGCTACCACAGTTTCCCAGACCCTAATCTAATGCTGAAAATATCTAGCATTCCATTTACTCTCCCACAGAAAACATGTACATTTTTTCTCTGCCTACTAACCGAACTAAATCTTAGGGCAAAGCTGTAGGCCTAAAAGAGTGAGAAGATTTGAGAAGGCTATAAAGGCCCATCTCAGCAGTTGTTCTCAAGTATTCCCTAATCACAAGCCTAGTGACTATAAAGAAAGAAAAGGGGGGGTGAAGACAATCCAATAAATTCCTCATCTAATGGCTGATTTTCTGTTCTTAAATGCTTCTTTTCAGCCCCATGATACAGGCAAGAAATTATCTATTTTAGTGACTGCCCATAAGACTGGTGTGCTGGTGCTTGCCTGCCAAGCTATACATAAGGGTGAGATTTACTCCTTCAGTCTAAGCTGTATGTGTCTACAAAAGCTCTTCCCTTGTCTGCAGCCTGCCAGGKAGTAACCCTTGGCTCCTAATTGAAAGAAAATTATCTGTCATGTCAATTATCTGTCACATCTGAAATGGTAACCAGATTTATCTCTGAAGTAAATACATGTTCAAATCACAAAGACAATGAAGCTAAGGCCAAGGAGGGAGATTTGCAAAGCAACAGCTTTGTGGACAGCATGGAAATTTCTTCCAGGATCCCATGAGACCCTAGAATAAAGTAAAGAGCCGGGAAAAAAGAGCTGAACACTATCCAGCCTAAAGTGAGGCAGCCTTGCAAATGCTTTGGTTTTGCTCTGGGCAAGGAAATGTTCCTCTCCCCTAGCAAAATGTTTCTAATTTCTCTCTTTTTTTTTTCTTTACCATCAGCTAATCAGGATTACCAATGGGAAAATAGCAGTTTCTCCATGCCATCATCCTCAAACCTTAAGAAGAAGCTGAAAATTTAGAAGCAGGGATGTGAAATCCAGCCCAATCCAGCCTGAGCATTGGTCCTGACCTGCTACTCTCCCCTGCATAATTCTAACATATGGATGATACCCAGCCATCCTGTCTCTGCTAGCAAGCAGAAAACAGTTCTACAAGCCACTAAAGAACAACAAAATCCATATCAGAKTTTGGCAAAATGAGTAGCCATTCCAAAATCTGGAAACACAGGAAACAGGGCCTGGATCTCTGCAGACATTACTGCCTCTGCTTTCCCTAACATGAGGTCAGATGGGAATGAGTGGAAAGGAAAATGGGCAGTCAGGGTCAGGACTTGCATTTCTCTGCCTAACACAGAAGGAACACTGATATGACTAATGGTTAAAGAGGCCTGAAGTCAGGATTACTAAAGTATTGTTTCCAGCCTGCTAGGAAACCCACATTGCAGCTCAAGACTTTGCTTTGTGTCCAAACTTCTTACCAASGAGGTTTCCACTCATTGAACCAAACTGCTCTGCAGTGGTGGGTGGCAATCTACCCTCTTGAGATGCCACCAGTGCCACTTGGCAGCCTCCACACACCACATGCCATAAATTCATCTYTCTCCTGTCACAGAAAGAAAGGACAGGGGCGTCCTGTTACAGCCAGGTCTCTGCCAGCCCTATCCAGTTCCTGACATGCCCTTGTGTAGCCAGGAACCAGTGGGGGGGTGGCAGGCTCTCAGAGGTAGGGCAGAATTGCTGCCTATCATGGCTCCCACTTCATCCCAGGATTTCCATTATGGAGCAGTACAGAAGAGACCAATCAGTTCAGTAGTTCCTGGGGCAGCCCAGCAACAAAAAACTCAAACAGAGGTTGGCAAGAGATACCTTCAAAGAAATGCAGAGAATCACCAGGAGGTCCAGCTTCCCTCTGCGCTCACCTCCTCCAGTGCTGAGAATAGAAGCCACCCAACTTGGCTGCTGAAGTCCCCTCCTACCCCACTACCAGCAGGATCCAAACAGCAGCTGCTCTTTGTGCAAGTGCTCTCTTATGTTTCCAGYTGAGGGATAAACAGTCCTGTTGGGATAAAGGCACTGCAGCCTTCTCTGAAGTGCTATGTGCAGTATGGATGGGAGAGTGGGGAACCTGAGGACACAAATGCTACTCCTTGCTACTGTCCCCAAATCAGTGGCTCAAGGGGGTGAACTGAATCAAAGGAGTGGCACCTTTCCCAAATGGGTGAGAGTTGTATACATTAAGTTGTTTACAGAGTGCCCTGTKTTGCTTCTTGAGAATATAGTCTTCCAGGATTTGGTATCGAGGAATACTTTTGTACCAGGATGAGCCCAGTAAGGTGAAACTGTGGATGGGCAAGTGATACAGAAACAGAGTTGAAGGAGTGAGAAAGATTGAGYAAAAAGCTCAGAAAGGGAGAGTAAATAAACTTTACCACAGATGGAAAATCCCTRRAAGTTCCTYAGAAYTGAAGGGGGAAAAGAGTCCTGGGTRACTTCCTYCCTTCAATGTATGGSATGTTAGTCCATACCAGCATGAGCACTGCAATTCTACCAAAGCCTCCTATCCATGGAGCTGCTCTCACCACCCACCTGGGATAATCTGTACCTTTGAGCATAGCACAGCTATTTTTGTCATGGCTCCATGATCATGTGTGGCTGTATGCAACAGTGCTGAGTCCTGGACTAGGGCAGGCACATCGGTCTTCACTTAAATCCGGTGTATTGTGAAATTCCTGCACTTAATCTGTATTGTCCAGTTCAAAGGCATGGAGCTTTACCATYTGCTCTTCTTGCTCACTTCCAGGGGTTTGGACAGGTAAACAAATCCACACTTGAGGGAATTGACCTGTAGTCAACAAAGAGTTTATCATACAATAATATAAAGTTACAAACAATTAAATGTGTTTTGGTTCCTTCCAAGAGGGCTGAGCAGAGAGAAGTTACGCAGTAGCTGTGGAGAGGAACGCAGGGTAAAGCAGAGAAAAGTTTGGCTGAAGGAACTGTCAGGAGTCAAGCCTGTCCAGGATGCCCCTGGGGAAGACAATTATGAGTTAGCTCTGAATTTGGCAACCTCTGCAAGATTTACTGTCCTGAAGAGGAAGATAAAATATTATCTCAAGRGAAATGTCAGCTGCAACAACTATTAATGACAGAACAAGGTGATATGAGAGTTGCCACTTTTTCCCTACCTGAATTTGGAAAGAGCAGATTCAGCAGATGTCAGCCAACATCTGGCTGTTTCTGTCCCTGCTATGCTTCTATCTCCTACTTCAACAGTGGAAAGGAAGATAATCATCTGAACGAGGCACTGGGCAGCACTGGGGACAAGGACAGAGGACTGGTCAAGCAGCACTTTGAAGACATCTGCACAACCTCTAATCATGGTAACATGACTGTTTTGCTTGAAGCCAGCTCTGTATAGTTAGATGCCAGATACACATTTTTAAAAAATATTGGTTTACCACTTAAGATAAATTTTTTCCTATGCACCTCACTTAAATAAATCTGTTCAGTCATGAATCATTTTTTCTGCTATCCCCTGAGAAATATGTCACCAAAGTTCAGGTGGAAGCTCACAGAAGTGGCTACTAGGGAAGCTGGAGCCTTGTGCGATCCTACCCTGAGACACAGGTGCCAGCCAGAGACACGAGTCCTTGGTGGGGGGCAGCTTGTAAACAGCCAAGAGGGTTAGAAGTGCAATTAGTCTGTGTGACAACCGTGACCGCCTTCTGTCACCACCTTGGGCCAGGCCAAATCCCTTTCCTCCCTCTTGCACAAAGCTGAGCCAAGGCACAGGCTTTATAAACATGCCCAGCTGCTTGTCAGCTAGGGAAAAGAAAAAAAACAAATGCACCACAGCAACAGGCAGACCTGTATATGGGCAAGCCCAGATTATTGGCTGGTGTGCCTGGCTGTCAGACCTCRGTGCATCCTAAGTAGGGAAGTCTAGGACACTGGCTGATACCAGCTATCAGGGGATTGAGTAGTACCYTTTTCTCTTCTTGTGGTCAACAGCAACACAGATAGCACAGCATGGCACAAGGGGAACTAAAATTACAGTATGGGTAGCAAGGTACTGTGCATCCCAAGCTACGGGATGTAAAAAACACTGAGGCAGTTCCTTTGATCTTGATTTCCCTCTGGCTTGGTCATCTCCACCCAGGGATATAGGATAGAAGTAAAAAAGGGCTAAAATCTGAAACTCCAYGTCATGGACCAGGTATCTTGTGATCCAGTCACTTTGCATCCTGYAATGGCATTTTATGATTTCTCATGGCTTTGCAACTACAGGCATCTCTAGAAGACACCAACAGGCCCCTAAATAAATAAGAATGAAAGGTAAAAAWATTCACCATTTTTATTCCCCAGCTACTTTCTATTTCTATCCCTGTGCTCAGAAGGAGAGTTGCTCATAACAGGGCCCTATTCTATGGTTTTTATCAAAGCTCTGGCCTGATTTGTCTTTGAAATGAAAGTCAAAACTTGAGAACAAGCAGTGTGGGAGGAGTCAGGCTCATGCACCATGCATCTGTCCTATCATATTCCCTGGCCTGAGATGCTTTCCCCCACTCATTTCTGGTAACTGGTGCTCAGYCCTTTTGCATCTCAAGACCTGACATTTGTGTGCAGAGTGGGAAGGGTCACACAGGGTGGCCAGCATGTGGTCTTGTTCAGAGAATGCTGGGGAATACCACCCTTCCTAAAAACTACAGTCACAGTAAGGATACTTAAGGGGATTGAAGCGGGAAGGGATGGAAGTAACACAGTGTTGGAGTTGACAAGGCAGAAGGAAAGTTGTTATGCAAACTTCTAGAAATTACCCCAGAAGTCTAACTGCTAAATTYCTGAAAGCTGGGCCTCTGCCCTGCCTTTAGTCACTGCTCCAGCATCCAATAGAGTGACTTTCATTATTCTCCTTGTAGAAAGAGGAGATGACATTGACTCCACTATGCAATCTAACCCTACCTTACCTTTTATGTCCTGAGTTCAGCCAGCATCACAACACAATCTCTATGTTGGGGACACTGCTGATGTGTGATTAGCCTAATTAATTTGCCTGCAGGCTCTCTTTAACAYCCAGTATTTTAATTCTGAGATGACTCATTTGGGGCATTATTTAACCATTATCACAGCTTGGGTCATCACTTTCAAATCTACCTGAATTTTCACATCTGTGTCGAGCAAATAGCTTTCATGCTCACTTCTTCCTAACACTCCTAAATAGAATACAATCAAGGTATCTGCTCAGTTAACAGACCCAGGCTCAACCCATCACCCATCCTCCTGCAATACTGAAATGCTGGCCCATACCTTCCCTACACCCTGCAGTCTCTGAACTGTGCTACATGCCCCAGATTGCTGCTGAGTGTAACTACTGAGGAGCCACATGGATTGTACAGTACAGAAGTGGAAGCGGAATCAATAGTGAGGTGCACAAGGGGATCCAGAAATACAGATCATATGTCCCACCAAAAGCCATGGAATCTATACTCCCAGCCTGCACATGCAGCGTGCTGCAGGCATCAGGGCACCAGGGCCTGCATTCACACTTCTTGGACCTGCAGTCAGAACTCACATAGYGTGGTGAGCTCAGTAATTACCCAATTTATCTCTTCATTCCATCCCAGAGAGGAGTGAAGCACTGCGTTTTTCCCTCCCCTTCAGAGCCACCTGATGTCCCTTTGGGGATGACACCAGATCTACCCCATCCCTACGTCCGCTGAAATGTTGCCCTTTAGGGTGCTGGGCACCTGGCCAGCCCTCCTCCAGCCAGAAGCTGCACGTGCAAAGCGCTGGCGTGTTTGCACACAGCTCCGTTCCATTCAGCCTCTCCCAGCAGCTGCTCTGGGGGTGATGGGGGCAACCAGATCCTTTTCCAGATCCCCTGGGAATAGTCTGTGCCAGATCTGTTAATTCACTGATTTAAGAAAACCAATTATGATTGAGGTACTGAGAAAAGGAGCCCCGGGCTGGGGACTCGGATCAGGGCAGGGCTTTTTGCCACTGTGCTCAAATCTGAGATTGCCTCGCTGCAGCCCTGTCTCCACCATCATCACATGCGTGATGCAGTCACTGTACTGATTTCATCACTTTGCTATGCATCACACAACTTTCTGGCAGYAGAAACACCTTCTACCAAAATCTCAAGGCTCTGTGACAAAGGAGACAGAGAAACAATCCTGGACATTGCCACTTCTCACTGCCATTAGTTTCTGYCACGTCATCTTTATCAGGCAGCACCAAATCCCTGATCCTCATTGGCATAACTGCGTCCTGCAAAGAAACAGCCCAGGTCCTGATGGCATTGGGCAGCTTGATCTGTTTCCTCAAAGATGTCAGTGTTCCATCAGTTCAGGCTTTATTTGAAACAAACCCTAAAATCTTGCTAATCCTTTCTTGTCAAGCCAGTTTTGCATGTGATGCCAAGCTTTACTGCGACCATGCTGAGCAGTTCCAAAGGAGAGATATATGGGAACCATAAACATCCTCAGCTACAACACAGAGTGTCCTCAAAATAAAAAAAYGTTGTGGAATCACAGTATGGTTGATACCAGACATGACGTTCGAAGATTGCCTACACCAATCTCCTTCTCAAAAAAAAACACAGCTAGAGAAAGTTTAGCAGAGCCTTGTCCAATCATATTTTGGATGCTTCCAAAGACATAGACACACAACCAACATTACGAAATTTGTCTACCATCACTATAAAGCCATTTTTCTTATGYTTAAATGTCTCTCCTCTCCCAATTTATACTTGTGCCTGGAAGTATAAAGAAGTGTAAGATCCACCCTGACTGTTGTCCTCTCCACGCTAAACATTCCTCATTCTCTTAGCCTCTGCATGTATGATGGTTTCTGTCAGTAGGGAAGAACCTCACTACTGRAGTAGTTTGGTTCAACTTCTCATGGTTGCCCTTGAATTGTTCTCAAATTAAAATAGGTTATTAGTAGGTGATATTTTCTTCTCAATATTCTATACCATRATCAGATCACCATCCAGTCTTCCTATTTTAGATATTTTAGCTTGCTACTTTCTGTAAGACTTTCTTACARTCTTAAACCACAGTCTCACTATGGYTGTATTCTGAGCCATCTCCTGTTTTCCAGCTTGCCTGTAAATGTGATGACAGGATTTCCCCATGAGACATCAAATACTGATCACTCACTGCTATTCCCACACTCATATTTAGACCAGCAGGAAACTTGTTAGTTGCCTTTCCTGAACATTTGACCACCTCTACTGCATGCCTCTCTTCAGATATTAGGGAGCCCACTTGCCCTTTTTGACAGAAACAACTCAGAAGGAACTCATGTAATCTTGTAGATCCTCTGTGACATGACAAATTTTAAGGGGTCCTTCGATAAGGATGGCTTTTATTCCTATGTGTTCCTACCTGATTATGTTTCTCCTGCCTGTAATAAAATATATTTTGTTTGAATATACACAACTTATCAAGTTATCCAGATCTCTTTGAGTGGCCTGTTCCTGTTGCTACCACCCTATTCATGTCTGTGTCATCTTTAGGATTTTACCTGCAGTGGCTTTATATTTCCCTTAAAATCATGGCTGGAAATGTCCAGTTTTCATTTAACAACTCATCCCCGCAGAAATAAACAAAATAACCAAGGAACATTCCAAGCAGTTACTTTTTCTRTCCATTGAAAGTTTTCAATCAATTATTATGTATTTTATGGACTTTGCACAGCACATCTTCTGAATCAATAAAACATTATTATTTTATTATTCTCTTTTCATCAATAGGTTATGTCTTACAAAAACTCTGTACTATAAAACTATGAAGTTACTTTATCAAACAGAATGTTATTATAAAATTGAATGTCTCATTCCAAAAAGCCACATTCCTATTCTGTAATTCTCTGTTAGCACACATCTGTAACAAATTTTCCACTATTTTTCATGGRATAGTTGCCAACTACCTGACCTTTAGATCCTTTGGTCTTAAGGCTTCACTTTAAATACAGGAACTGTGTCGGCACCTAAACATTCCTCTTCTATTTCTACACTAATTAAAGCCAAACCTCAGCAGGCTGGAGTTGGCAGCATTTATTATAATTTCAAATAATAGAATATTCTAAGAGATAGAAGTAAGCAGGAATAAACTGTATTTTGGACAGTGCAAGTATGATGCTGGTTGGCGAGGTAGGTTGGGGAGCTGGGAGGAAGACACAAGGCATAAGTGATGCAGAGAGYAGGAACAGGACAAAATAGTTGCAAAGAGGTGATGTTGCTGAGAGRAGTGTGAGCAAAGGATGTTTACTGGCTGATGGGTAGTAGAAAAGCAAAGTTCGTATGGAAGTTAAATAATAATAAAATGCCAGTGGGTGAGAAGCTGGAAAAAGAGAGCTGGAGGTGGGGGAAGCATGGAAGAAAGAGTGTGTGCAGGAAAGGGTCTGAGATGAAAAAAAAYCTGGGATGCTAGAAAGTACAGAGCTAGGACACTGCATTTTTAGAAGTTATGAAGCCCCTGAGAAGAAAAATTGAGCTGAAAATAGTTCCAGAAAAACAACCATGTTAAATTCTGGAAAGGGTTGTTACCAACAGTGTAAACCTGGGGCCTGGAAAGAGGTGGAAAAGTAAGGACGGCTACTAAATGCTTATTCTTTCTTTGCTACCCATTTTCAGGATGAGAATGTGCACCTAGGAGGATATCAGGGCATTAGGAGAGGTGTGTCTAGGGAAGGGTTGAGAAAGTGATAGGAAAGGAGAGAAGGAAGGTCTTCCAGAGGGGTAAYTAGGCCTCTAAAGAGCATGAAAGACATTGTTCCAGGATCTGAAGGCAGTACAAGGGAAGAGATGTGCTTGGGCTGGCATGAGATAACCTCACCACCATAACAATGCCCCAGCACCACCCACAGCCGCACGCTGGGGGCTCCCCAGCACCTTCACCCCATGACCCTGAGTCCCCTCCCAGGGCCCTGGCGCAGACCCAGGCAGCATCCAAGGAATTTCCCCTGCCTTGCACAGCTTGTCCTGAGATGGCTGCAAGCTCTGACGTGCTCCCTGCGTTCTGATGGCAAGGGAGTCCCAACAGGCATTTATTATGAGGGAAAAAGAGACACGTACAGAAACACAAAAGTACATATCTTGCTCTATTTTGAGACAAGGCGGGTGCTGCGGCCTAAATAACTCCCTGGAGTTCCTGCGGCCAGGAAACAAGCAGATGCTTTACACACAGCAGTCATTTCCAAGAGAAAGGAGATATTTGCAAGCCGCAAGGAAACACAAAGAGGCCGCATTGGGCAGCCCGGAGTCATGGGGTGAGAACCATCAGCTGGGGAAGGAGCTTGGCTCTGTGGCAGCAGGGCTGGTGCCACACAGAAGGTGCTCTCTGGGCCACCACGGCCTCTCATGCCCAGGCCACCATGGTGCCCCAAACCCTAAAGCCCTTTGCAAGGTGAGACCCTCCTTCCCKGCTGCCATGGGGAGTATGCTCTAGGATTTCACAGCAGCCTCCTCGCTGCGCCCATCGTCCAGCCGCCAAGGGCARTCGACATAGCGCAGCACCCCGCTGACGGGGCCGCGCTTGGCCGGATCCAGAGCCAGCAGGCTCCGCAGCATCCCGGCAGCCTCGGCCGTCAGGCGCTGCCAGTGCCGGGGCACGTCCTTCTCCAGGCCTGTCTCCTGCCACTGCACGAAGTCCTCAAAGAAAGGGTCGTCCGGCAGGCTCTGCTCCCAGGGGAAGTAGCCGGTCAGCAGGCAGAAAAGCATCACCCCGAAGGCCCAGGCGTCCATGCTGGCATCGATGGGCACCCCCTGGGCGTCAGCGGTGTTGCTCAGCTCGGGGGCAGTGTAGGGGATCACCCCGGCCACCAGCTTGAGCTTGGTACCCTTGGGCCGCGTGAGCCCGAAGTCAGTGAGTTTGACGAGGCGGCAGTCGGGATCGAACAGCAGCACRTTCTCAGGTTTGATGTCGCGGTACACCAGCCCCCGGCTGTGGATGAACTCCAGCGCGCTCACAAGCTGCTTGGCACACTGCTTTGCGGCCGGCTCGGGGATCCCGTCCTGAACAGGGAGAGAGCGKGAAGGATGGATGGCACACATGGGGCACCTTGGCAGCCCTGCCAGCGGGGCTCTCACCAGGACGCTCTGCTCACATTTCCCACCTCTCAAACCCAAGGCTGCCCCAGTGCTGCAGCCCCSAGATGGACCCACAGCCTTTATCTCCCTCCCTCTGACACAGCCAGCCTTCAGAGGGGACAAATGCTACAGCCCCAGTCCCCATGCCCTTGTAGCAACACTCACGCGGGGTTTGATGATGGARATGAGGTCTTTGTGCAGCGCTGGTTCATACAGGAAACCATAGTACTGGCTGGACTCAATGGCAATTCCAAACATGCCGATGATGGCAGGGTGGGTGGCGAGGGACAGCGCTACACAATACTCATACAGGAAGGTCTGCAGCTTGGTACTGGCTTTGGGTAACAGCTTGAGAGCCATAGGAGTCCCTGGGGATGGGAGGAGTGGGTTAGACTCCTCTGAAAGTCACTCACACCAAGGCAGGACAGAGCAGCCATGGATCTGGCCAGTCACAGCCACAGGGAGGTCTCTAGTCCAAAGCTTTTCTGGGTATACCCTGTGGTCAGCAGGTCTGGGAACAGGAACTGTGACTAGTGTGAGTTTTGAGCCAGTCAGTGCATGCACAGAGCCCTGGGCAGAGCAGGAACATTCAGGATACGTGGGCCCATCGGTCTGAGTTGGGACTACTGGGAAGCAGCAGTGTCAGGGCACTCTAAGGCCCAGGACTCCATTCACAGCCTCTGTCCATGGGCCTTAGAGCACGACTTCAGCTCAGTCTCCCCGATGGAGCCCTGTGGTAGGACTGCTGGTTTCCATCTACATCACATCCATGCTGGTGCCTTTCTGTGAACTAYTGATCCTGATTTGTGGATTAACTTCCCAGCTTAACCTCGGACCTTCCTCATTACAGTAACCTTGCCGGGGATTCTGGGCTGCCCCCGGCATCACCTGCTCCCTGGCTGGATGTAATGGGATGGCTCCTGGCTTGAGAGGTCCCCATCCTGCTGGGAATCCTCCCTGCCGTGCCTTGTGCCTGGCCCCAAGGTGCCACCAGCCCACCCCACACCCCGGTGAGTGGAGAGGAGACAAGGCACAGTAGTTTCCAGGGCACAGCCAGTTCCTTACCTCTCTGCCTGTGGGTCACCAGCATCACGTGGCCATACTTGCCCCTGCCCAGCTCCCGGATAACCTCATAGTGCTCAGCCACCTCCGCACGCACCAGGCTCTGAGCGGTGATCTCCAGCAGCTCCTCCAGCTTGGTTGGTGCTGCTCTCCCGGCTGCTGCTGCAGTCACAGCTGAGCTCTGGGCCATTGCTGAGTGCTGCAGAAACACAGCCTGAGTCAGGAACATCACAGCATGCACAGTAAAAGCCAGATCAGACATGGAACACAACCATGTTTTGGGGGTATAATTCTGGGTAGGGTATAATTCTGCCACTTGGAGACTAAACACTCTTGCAGCTGTGCTAGAGTTGAACTTGCACTTTTATATATCCCACCTCTGGTCAAAGCCCTTCATCATACAAAAGGTCCCTGTATTGAAGGGAAATTCCTTCAGATCTCTCATCCTTTTGCCTTATGTAAGGCAACAAGCTAAACATTAGCAGAGTCCCAGATTTTCAAGTGTGACCCAGTCACCCTTCTTGCTTTCCTTAGCCTATTGCAGCAAGACCTTATCTCCCTGCTCAGAATCCCACCTCCACTGCTCAGTGGAGAAAGTCCTTGTGGTAGCAGCCAAGACAGACCTGTCCCTCAGGCAGAGGCACAGGTGGCATGTGACAATAAGGGCACAGTGCCCTGAGGAAGCCAAAGAGAGCTTAGTACCTCACATGCCTGATGACATTTCTGACCCAAAATCACTCATCTGTGCAGCCAAGAAACTTATACAGGAAGTGAGCTAGGACATCAATGGCATTTGAGCCAGCTGCTTCCGACCCATTTAGAGAAGTGTTTTTTCACCTTCCCCAACCAGCTACAAGGCAGCATTTTTAGGTCCCTGTGGCAGCATTCTCTCCCTGTCTACCTCTTTGTGCTCTGAACAAGGCACTTTGGGCCTGGGAGTCCCTCCTGGCTTTGGAGCAAGGTCACAGAACCAGAGTCACAGGATGGTCAAGGCCAGAAGGTACTTCTGGAGACCATTTTACTGCAACCTCCTGCTTAAAGGAAGTTAACCAGAGGAGGTTGTCCTATGTCCAGCCCAGCTTTAAAAATCTACAAGGAGGGAAACTCCACAACTGCTGTGG
The DNA here is from genome assembly GCF_030028575.1 of Malurus melanocephalus. Taxonomy (NCBI): domain Eukaryota; kingdom Metazoa; phylum Chordata; class Aves; order Passeriformes; family Maluridae; genus Malurus; species Malurus melanocephalus. The sequence goes on from NW_026623597.1 coordinate 307,414, forward strand.
GTAACCYGCTCCAGTGTTTGATTACCTTTGTGGTAAAAAAGATTTTACTTATGTTTAAACAGAAGTTCTGTTTCAGGCCCACTGCCTCTTGTTCTGTCACTCAGGATCATCTGATACTGTGATGCACCTGGCTGTGCATTTTTGCAGGTTCATATGCATCAAACAGATGATCCCCTCAAGCCTTCTCGAGTCTGACCAAGTCCCAGCTCTGTTAGCCTCCTCTCCTATGAGCGATACTCCAATATCTTAATTGTCTTCASAGGTTGGATTTGTTCCAGTATGCCCACATCTCTCTTCTGCAAAGGAAGCCAAATGCTGCTAAATCCAGCCATTCTTCAAAATAAAGAAATCTAGAAAAATAATTATTTAAACCTAGGAAAGCTACAAAAAGGCTGGATTTGTGCAGGAGACTATTTGCAGGAAAGTTTGCCTTCTCTTCCCTCTCTCCTAGACTGCATTTCTAAATCTTATCCAATTCAGAAGTGCCAAGTAATTGGCTCTAGTTTTCTGCAAAGGCTTTGGCTTGGCGTGAGAGCCAACAGCAGTCAAAGTTAGTACAGTCAGTAGGGAGTACAATGAACAAGTGCTAGAATGGGAGGGGATAAATGGAAAGTTGGAGAGAACTTGCAGGGAAAGAGGGTCTGGAAAGTATTTTAGAGATTTTGCTTTGATGTCTTTCTGTTTGCTGACCAGCCAACAGGACTTGTGAAATTCCAGACAGCAAGGCCATCTCAGAATCCCCAAATGGACCCACCCTGCCAACAGCACTTCCAAACCGCTGCTTCTGCATTTAGGTGTTATAGAGATAAAAATTTAGGTGGAATATAGAGAAAAAAACTAAAATGTAATAGACCTGGGAAAGACATAGACCTCCCTTTGATAGTAGATGAGCAAAAGCCACATTACATAGGGAGTGGAACAACAGGAGAAATGCCTGCTTGTCATTTGAAGTAAACATTACATAAATATTTGTGAAAAAAAATCAAAAGCTCTTTTCTGCAAGACAGTGTTCCTGCTATATCAAATTCATGGTCCCTTACAAGTTCTAGTCAGAAAATTATTCAGAATCTTCTTAGATAACTGAAATTCTTGAACCTGAATTAGATAAAATTTCTTCCCTTGTATCCTGGCCGCTTATGACCGCTATTTAGCACAAAGTTTAAAATCTAGCTGCATCAACTTTAAATATTATTCAATAGTTACCTGCTTTTCAAATATCTATTAATGAATATATATTAATGAATATGTTTTTATTTGCATAGAATTATTTATAACATGATTATATGAGTCATCATTTCTTTCCTATTTACTATGTGGAAACTTGCTTTTGTGAATGGGAGGATGTGCTTTTCTGTATGTTCTTGGTTCTCACTTCACTTTAGCAAGTCAAAACATTTCAGTCCACAAACTTCTGCGAAAGAAAAGCCCAAAACAACCCAAATCGCAAAAACTCTTGTATCTTTCCACCCCACAATTCAAGTCAATTGCAGTATAGGTGGAACTTCCATTCATGGCCCCACGGGCATGGGAGGGCAAATGGTTCAGGCTCAGAGTAGAGCATTAAAGCAAATGAGCTGGCTTGGAAGAACAGATCATCCGGAGGAAATGGGTAGAGTTCCTTGAGGATCTGTGACCTCTGGGTCTGATCAGGGCACCATATGAAGGAAGCCCCAACTGCAGTCACTTCAGAACATTTTTCAGACTTTAGCCTTTGCTGCCCTTGAAGTGATTAATTACAAGACAAAGTCTACACTTGAGAAAATAGCCGACATTGTCAGGTGTTTCTTTGAGATGCCTCTGTGATTAGGTAGGAAGGCAAGGATCAGATTTGGGTCACCGCTGAGTAGAGTGTGCCTGGGTGCTCTGCACCTACTTCTGATACCTTCTACAGGTATGTCACTTTTCCTTTGCAGACTGACAAGCACTGAGGAGGAGGTCTCCAGGCCCCTGGCCAGGGTGCATTCACCTTTTGGCTGTGCTGTATTGAAGGCAGCAGGCAGAGCCCTATTCAAAACTCTTCTTTCCTCAACTGTCTTTTCTGTGCTTCATCACTGCTAGGGGTCTTGTTTTTCAGGCTGCTGATCATGAGAAGCTCTAATTCTTAAAAAAAATCCCTAATTACAGCACCAAAAACTCACATCTTTTACACCATCACAAGATGCTTCTGAATCACCTCAAAAGCTGAGGAGGATCTAGCCTACGGAGATACAATGTCTTAGTTCAGGTAATGTTATTCTGGCTCTTCAAGCAAAATTATTAACATATTTAGTGCAGAAAGGCATTTACATGTCAAAAGCCAAAGCCAGTGTGATCTCTGTTTAACAGACATCGTGCTATGATGGCAGAATTACAGAGGTCTTTAGGTTAGAATGGACCTACTGAGGTCATCTAATCCAATTCYCCTGCTCAAGCAGCAGCAACTGAAGCARGCTATCTAGGAAGGTGTTCAACCAGGCCTTCAATATCTCCACAGATGGAGACTCCCATCAGTGATCACTGGTTGGAAGAGTCTGGCTCCATTTGCTTCCCTCCCATCAGATATYTAYACACACCAACAAGATCCCCTCTGAGCCTTCTCTTTTTAAGACAAAGAGTTTCAGCTGTTTCAGCCTCTTCTCATATCAAAGATACTCTATTAAAAATGGCCTTCACATRTGGTATGTGGAGTTCACTTTCTTGTCTGACCTTCTACAGAGCCTTAACACAAATCAAATAACAAACAGTATCTGGGGCATCTCTTACAAAAAGTCATTCAGACTTGATACAAAGGCAATTGGTCAATTATAAAAGCCAGTGTGAGCATTATTGCTGTTACATGACATCCTAATCTGAATTTACYTAACCTGCTGCTGAAGCTTCTCAGATGATAGAGAAAAGAGGTTTTTTATATCTGTTAAATTTCTCGGGACTCTCRCAGTTTTTACATGCACTGTCTCATACTTCCAGTTAATTACACTGAGTAAAATTATGAGACTGAAGCTCAAGCTATGCATTTAACTGATGTTTTACTTAGGCTTCACAAAGCATCTGGCACACTGAGTTTCTGTAGTGCCTGCATCAGCTAGTTGAAAAACAGATGTGATGCTTCCAGAAGATGTGGTCACATTTTGAACTGAGAAGAAGCATCTCTGTGCTCTCTGATCAGACACCTCTCAAGTCTTCTTATTGGTTCCATGCCTTCAAATAACCTTCTGTCTAATTGTCAAATCAAGGTCTCAGATTGTCCAACCCAACTGTCCAGCTTTCAGATCTCTTTTCTAAAGCCTCATCATTTTTCTCTCCCCATCCCCCAAGTTAAACTCTGTCTGTCTTGCGGGCAATGCCTCCCGTCACACATTCAGCTAGAATTACCCCCTGCTTCGTGCTGTGGCCTCAAGATCTCTTTTTGTAGGAATGGCACACAGGCTGCACTACCTTATACATCCATTATGAGTCCAGAGTTTTYCCAAATTATTTCCAAATCACTAGRGAGAGTTGGTGAAAAAATTCRCTTCCTCTTCATGTCCCTTTATGGRTGCTGCTTACCTTGTTTCTACCTGAATATTTTTGTACCACATTTAGTAAAGSACATTTTGCTCAAATGGATTTATTGTACCAAGTAATTCAGATTGCTTCACTCAGTTGTTACCAAACTTTTGCTTAGGGGYTGTGTAAGGACCCCACCTGCAGGCACTTCCCACCAACCTCTAAACTGTTGGTTTGAAGCTGTTCTCATCCTGGCCTATATTGGTTCATATGGCACCTGCCAGAAATGCCCATTCACTGGTCATTTCCTGAAMGTTACCTGTACAAATTCATCCTGCCATTGGTCTAAATCAATAAGCCACACATTTTAATTAATTTTTTAAAGCCCAGTATATAGTGGGAAATATTACATTTTATTGCTGTTCTCACCCTATAAAATTATTTTTTTTTTAATCCTGACTCTGTTATAATAATCCTTTTACCTTTGTCAATGATCTAGAAGTAAACACTGAAAACATCCAGAAATTGCTTGCGATTGTCACAAAAAGGTTTTGGGTAGACAATGTATTGCTTCATAAAACTAGTGCATGCACATACACACATACAAAAGTGTTTCAAATGATCAAAGCAGTCATGATTTTAGTATGGCATTGGATGTGTGACAAGAAAGAAAAAAAAACAAGGAAAGTCATATTAATCAGACATATCTAGGCTCTTCATGCTGCTAAATGAGCACTATGTAAATCCAGAAATATAGATCTGGTATAGCCTCACTTCCTTTGCAGGCCTTAAGACATTGGATGATACAGAACTGCAGCAGAAATAATCTACAGTGATACAGATACACATCTCAATGATACAGATACAAGTCTAAAAGCATAACAAGTATAAGGGGTACTGATATTGCAGATTCCACTTTTGCATTCACTCTGATGAAGAGAATGCCTCAAAAGAATCAGATGCAGAAAACATCAGTAGAGAGAGGCAAACTAGCGTTTTCCAGATGCTAAATTAAGACAGTAAGCTTCACTGTAAACAAAAAAAAAAATAAAAAAAAATAAAGTAGAGGCAGCTGTTCAGCTTTACGTAGGTTAAGATGATTGTAACAAAAGAGGCGATGTGCCTCTTACACTGAACTCCAATTTCTGCAGAGGTTCCTACATACAGATGCCATGAGATAGTCTGAAATTTAATCTCTGAAAATCAGCTGAGTTAGGGAAGCTGTATTTCTGAAGAGCTGGCCACCTGTTAACAGCTTCTGCACTACAATTGAGAATATCACACACCAGTGGAATTTGTATTTCTATAATAAATTCATTTTCTCCATTTGCTCTGCTTTGTATTCTTTATCTAATTTTTTATGATGTTTCTTGAAATGTTAAACATATATTGATGTGAAGAAAGCCTGGGTAAATTTCCTGAACWCTTCTGGAGGCCAGCTGATCAACAGAACCAGTTACTGGCTTTTTAATGATATCGGTGAGCTCAGCTCATCAAGCAAGCACTGGTGTCCCCGGTTTGACAGAAAAAGGACCAGAGAAAGTCATGACATCAAGGGAAAACTTCCAGGRGAGCTGTCTTTATGGCTTATAAAAYGRATAGYGAAGAAGTTACTCTATTATCTGTATAGACCTTTCTGAGTATTAACAGTTCACTAAAAAGGGTTAAGTAAAAGCATTATAATAAAACMAATAGAAGCAGCTGAAGTGAGGTCATTTTAGACGCCCATTGTGGGGCAGATTTTGTGAAGAAGGATATTTGCTCCTAAAAATTTCATCAAACAGGATAGAGTATCAAAATTATTCCATCTCCGTAACTTTTGGCTCAAGAATGGCACCTTTTYCCCTAACTTTTGGCTTTCCCTAAAAGACTCGCTCTGGTGCAAACCATTTAATATGSCAAGGTATAAGAACAGATTATCGCAATGTTTGCTTCTGGCTTTATCGCTGGTAGATTTATGAGCTTCTTTCTAAAACTGGTCAGCAGTGCTTAATCTCGCCGCAGAGAACATGACTGTCCCGGTCGCAGAACTGTGCATTACTCTTGTGGGGCAGAGACACGCAGCAGCCTCCCCGGAGAGCCCCCAAGGCTCTCCCCAGCAAGCAGCACACCAGAACCTCCGCATAACAGCCTCCTTGGACAGACACCGGCAGCAATCTCACTGGGACCAAGCCACATCACAYCTTCCTCCCAACAAACCCGCCAGTACCGCAGCACCATCCCACCGGGCACAAGTGGACACAAAACAACCTTCCAGGCAAGGAGCTCTCCATCAACCCACTGTGGGAAATGGGTGCGCTCCGCATTGTGCCGRCACGCTACGCTCAAGTCTCCAAAACCAGTTTGAAAGGGGTGGGTGCCCTTTTACATGCCTGTCCAGTCTCTCTCATCGTGCCAGCGCTCTAACGTCCCTTCCCACTCTCCTTTCCCGCCGGCACTAAGCCTCTCACCTTCTCCAGCAGCGCAGGACAGGCAGCCAGCCGTGCCTGCCTCGCTCCCCTCGCCGCAGCCGCCGGGCTCAGCTGCGCCAGCAGCCGCAGGGRGCTGCCAGCAGCTACCGGGCTGAGCGTGACGCTCCGCCCCGTCCCCATGGCTCTGRGCCTGGGGGCACACTGCCTCCCGCTGAAGGTGACCTCCGGGAGGRAAGGAAACAGGGGGAAAGGGGGAGAAACGGACTCGCCATCTGCCCTCTTACTGAGGGGAATGTGTTTCRGGARTCGGGGTGGGGCTGTTTCTGCTCCRGCCATAACAATGCAAACCCCCAGGGACCCATTGGCAGACCCACCTTGTTCAGCCCTTTGCTCTCCTTATGGCTGAGGGAGCAGAGCAGCTCCCTGGGCTGGAACGTGGTCCTTGCTCTGGGGCTGTGCCAAGCAAGAGTCCGTTCCTGATGGTAGGGATCAGAACGACTGTGGGCTGCCGGTGCTTGTCCTTGGCTACCACATGTGGCCCATCAGTGAGCATTGAACACCAGGCACAGACCATGGCAGGGTCAAAGACCCCTCTGGGGCCCCAGTGGGTCAGGCTCTTCACACACACCGATATTACAGAGCATTATGGTGAAGCTGAAATATTAATGGTAACTATGACTTGCAAGCATTTCACCTATTCTCAGTACCTGTCCCCCCAAGTGTTCTCCCGTGCAAACTCTTCCTTCTGTCACTGGAGCACAGAGATGAAAGCAGCTCCTGAGTGCATGGACACCATGCTGGTCCTAGATCCTGGCTCTTAGACACTGCTTTTTTTCCCTCAAGGAAGTGGATCGGTTTGTGTGTGTGAAGCAGTGGTGCATGCAGCTGTGACACAGATGTGTCACCTCACTCGTTTCCCTGTCCCCTAGAGCCACGGCCATGCTRAGCACTTGTAGTGATAAGCCTCGGCACACCCCTGGGGCACAAAATTGTGGGGAAAGCTGGGAGAGGTGAAAGTCAGTCAAAGAGAAAAGAGCAGCCCCCATTAACATAAGTATTCTGGGGCTCCAGCACAGGGCTGAACCTTCTCACCTGATCTCAGAAGGGAGAATAATTATGCCAAGAGCTTGTCACTCAGTGTTCTGCCCCACACAGGGCAGCAAGGTGAGATGCACTGAACTGCCAGCACAGGCCTGTGAAGAGCCAGTCTGCCGCCACTCAGAGACGGTGCAAATCACAGGGCCAGAGAAGTAGCACAGTCAGGCTCCCAGCTGTCCATGTGCTTCTGGATAAAGAGGTGGGGAGAGAGATTATTTTGCTKATGACCCAAAGGTCTTGTGCCATTCAAGGCTGTGCCTTCCTTCACGTCCATTCTGGAAGATGTGAGTGGGAAAGATCTTCAATGTGCAAAGTCCCTATAGGCAGGAACATTACAGCTCGSGGTGATGTGAGTGTACAGAAGAAACCTATCCAATATCCAAGAACTCAGCACTGGGATAAATGGCATAGTTTAACCACTGCTCTCCAGGAATATGGACCCTATATAGTGTTCTGGTACAAAGTGTGAGAGACTGTTGCCTCTGCCTGAGAGACAAGTCAGAACTGAAAAATGTCCCTGGGGACTTGCTATAACTTACAGTTGCAATGCAATGCTGGGAAATGAGTCCAAGTTCCCTGACTCCCCCAGTCCCTCTCTCCTTCTCTCCAATTACTGTCTTACTCCAGATCTAGGAACAAAATTCTTCCTGATTTTCCAGYTGATTTTTTGAGAGACAGAATCCCTCCTTTATGCATTCCTGTTGAGTTGGGCACCTGCTGAGGGGTTTGGTTTAGAGAAGAGACCTCTTCCACAGCCTTACCTGGAGTGCACTGACAAGTAGCAATTTCACTGAGGGCTTGCCCCTGATCTGCCATTCATCTGACACTGCATCTGCAGGGCTTGTCCTGCGTTCCTCATTAACAGGGAATATGTCACGTACTGTGTATCACATGTGTGTTTGAGAATCCCTGACCTCCATTCCCAGAGCATGGGCACAGGACAGCTGTTGGAGGCTCTAGGGCTGCTGCACTACTAACGAAGCCTTTTAGGGCCTCCATAATTTAAGACCTACACCTCTGTCATGCACACATTTTGTCCAACTGGCAGCCAAGGTGTTGGTCAAAGTCAACACTGACAGAATATGGAAATATGATGTAATCAAAACTGCCTTAGTGTCTTGGAAAGTTTGGTCCCAGRCTGTGGRGGMSGTAGAGCTAGGAAGGAGAGAAGAGTGTAGGGAAGGTGTTTTTTAAAGTCTTATTTTACTTCTCATAATCCTGCTCTGATTCTGTTAGCAATAAATTCAATTATTATCTCTAATTCCAACCTGTTTTGCCCATGACAATATTGGTGAGTGATATATCCCAGTCYTTATCTCAACCCATGAACCCTTAGTTAKATTTTCTCTCCCCTRTCCAGCCATGGAGGGAGAGTGATAGAGAGATTTYAGTGGGTGTCTGACATCCAGCCAGGGTAAACCCATTTCAGTGAAACACACAAGCATTGGGGAGCACTGGGGATGGCCTATAATGTGTAATAAACACTGCATGAAAATGCATCCCGTTCCTCCTCTGAATTATGGTTGGTTTAGCATGATGAATATCCTGTSTCTGGCATGTCTGGCTCAGTATAGACAGGACACAGAAAAATAATMGAACATGAACATTTCCAAGAGCCAGACATGGCAGCCAGTGTCACAAAGTCACAGYAGTGACTACTGCATGAGGAACAGCTGGACTAAAGTAGCTACAGCAAAGGGACTGGTCAAGAAGGGCTCTCTTTTTCATTCTTTCTCTTCTGTTATCACTTCTCCTTAGTGTGCACACAACAGGCTGTTTCATTCACATCAGAACAGCAGCAGTTCTTCAAGTACAGCTGTACACAGCTCGAAAGGATAGGTTTGATATCCTAATAGTGAGTGCTCTATAGTCAGATGGTGCCAGATGTGTGTTTGTGAAGGAACACTGACCCTTCAAAGAGAAATCCATCGTACTCCAGCAAGTACTCTAAGAACCATGGAGGGGAGTAGCTGTTCTGACACATTTTCAACAGGGCACTCAGTTTCTCAAGTGTTGGCATTAGTGTGAACCATTTTCTCAACATCCTTGGCTAATGATTCTGATGATTGCCACAGGAGYTGGGTGAGGAAATCTGCACTCGTGTTTCAGTTACCCAGCCCCACATAGCTCCTTAGTTCCCATTTTGTACTATCAGAGGCACCAACAGCATCTAGGGGGATGGAAGATTTGATGCCACTTGAATCCAGTAGAGCACTCCACACTTTGTGGAGGCTTATCAACAGGGGATGTRTGAGAGGAAGTTGCTGAAATATGAACGTCAAGTTCCTTTACCAGGGCCTAAAGTGGCATGATTCTTTTAATATTGTAGTCTATGACAATGTTCAGTTTGTCTCTATATTTGCAAACTGACTATAAGAATTCACCCAGAACATCTCTGATAGTAGCKTTTCAGAGCCATCACAATCCCTGCATTTCCAGCACTAAATTTTCAGATCGAGTTTTGTGCTTGACACTGGGGTGGGAATCACTCTTTGACTTACCCTGTTGCCCTTCTGCTTCTACTGCTAATAACTGTGTGAGCTGCCAACACTTTCTTTCCCCCCAGCCCCAGCAGACAGTCTGCAGGGCACTACAAGGTGTGGGCTGYCTCCCAGGAGAGCTGGGGCCCTGAGCTCTCCTTGGCACAGGCAGGATGCTCAGAGGAGTGCACCAGCTGCACAGACCATTTGTGCTCTGAGGTCATTCATGCTACCCCATCACTGAGGAATCTGCTGGCCGCATTCCTGACAATGCCGTACAATGTCCCCCCTCACTTTCCAGATAACACAACAGTGACCATGAGCCCCAGGCCCTGCTCCCCAGAAGTGCTTCCGAGGTACAYTCCCCATCTTTGTCAAAACCCTCACTCCTGAAATCTCTGTTCACCCACRGACCATCTGGGTACCTGCTTCAAAGCATTCTGCTCAGTCCCACTCCAGCCTACTCCCTTCGCGTTGCTGTTAGGTGTGTTGGGGGCAGAATGACTTCAAGAGGCTGTGCTAATCCAGTGGAATCCATGAGCAGTGATCCCAGTGCCTCAGAGCAATGCTGGGGCAGTGCCTTTCCAGCCCAGCGCGGGGACAGGGATCCACAAAAACTGTATTTTTAACCTTGTCCATCTCTACCAGCCTGTCTTCCAAGGCTTAAAATAATTTTAAAATAAAATATCCAGTAACCATGGTGTACATAAGCACTGTCACTGAAACTYAGTGGCTTATTTGTCACTATAGATACATCTAAGGACTGCTCAGGAGGCAACTCAGCTTGCAACTCCCACCCTAGCCTGATAAAATGGTGCCATTGTAAAAGGCTGCATTGGCCAGGGCTCCAGATGCCTTGGAGACAGATAATGGGAAGGGAAAAGTTGAAAGACATCTTGCAATAAAAAAAGGCTGGACTTGCAGCAGAAAAGTGAGACTTCAGTGGTGGGGCAGGGAAAACATATTTTACTGGGAGAGCTTCCTTCTTGTCAARGCAGAGAGGTGGGCCAACTGCATCAGGGATCCAGGAGACAAGGGAGAAAAGAATGGCAGGACAAAGTCTCTTCTGCCAAGCCTTGTCCCATATTTCCCACAACATGATAGAGCAGACAGGCTCAGGGATGGACTCGGTTCAWCTGAGAGTCCAGATCATCAGGTGAGTTTGTGGTGGCAAAACAGATTCATGGTCCAGCTGAGAAATTGGTTTGCAGGCCAGGGGCAGTCCTGGCAGTGGCAGTCAGTGCCAGCCACAATCCAGTTATTACCAGGCAGGTATGAGGTCAAGGCAGGAAGTGTGTCCATGTGCCAGGGGTCACACAAACTGTGGCCATGGCCAGACATACCTGGGAAAGAGAGACAGACCACAATGCAACTCAGGCAAGGACTAAAAGCCCAGGGCTGAGGTCAAATCGGGTTCCTGATCCCATGGGCAAATGTTGCAGATGGAGACCCCRGAGAGGCTGGTCAGGGCCATCACAACTTACCTGTACCCTTGGAGCAAGGCCAAATTTTGAGTCCTGCCTACCTCTCAATTCTTCAGCAATCAGTGCTCAGGCATAGAGATACTAAAGACAGACAGCTTACACAGCTCAGCCAGCAGCCCACAGTTTCACATTCACAAGGAATTCCTTCAGGACTTTCAGGCAGATGTCTTGCAGTCCAAGAGACTTATTAACATTCGAAGTRTCTGTCTGGACTTACTTCCAGCTAAGTTGTTGCCTCTGACCAGTCTACTASAAATTTGGCATCAGGAGAGAAATTGTCCCCACCAAACCTTGCTCTCTGCTGCGAGAAAGTAGAAGAAGCAAGTGTCTGTACGAACCTGYGTGTCTGACTTCCAGACAGAGATAAAAGAAAGATTTAAAGATTCCTTAACTCCCTGGGATAAACGTTTAAAGTCTGAGATCTTGGCAACTTCACCTCTTGAGCTGAATCCATCTTTGTCACTTTCCCAGGGGCATGGSTGCTGRCGTGTCTCTTGGGACAYCTGCAAGGTTACTGGAGGGAAGAGRTAAGAATTCAARACTGGTCTKRAAAAATACAGCAGTGGAAACTGGACCCAAATGACACTAGGGGGTGACATTAAACTAAGGAAATGTGCATTAATTGTACAGATTCATTAAGCCACTTTGAAATTCAGTTCAATAGAAGGGATCTCTTACATTCAAGACCTTCAAGAMTTAATTTTTCTGAACTTAGAACCTTCCAGAATCTGAGCTTCAGCTTTGCTTGCTGCTGTGGTCCAGTGATCGATCTCTGATATGAGATGACACTAAGTGTCAGGTACAGGGATGGCAGAGGACCTGGGACGAGGAAGAACAGAGGGCAGACAGACAGAATCAAAAGAGGCGAGAAAATGTCCTTAACTGGGATAGGCACACATGGCAGGATTTGGGATTTCAAGTTCAACATCCCTACAATCACAAATCTTCTCTGCAGAAACAAGGAGGCAGGACAGCTGTAGCTGTCTTGAAGGAGACCATGACATCTGCTAGCTTGGGCTTACCTTCCTAATGTTCTGCCTTGTAGAAGCTGTAGGATCTGTCCATTGCTGTGGGCTCTGGGGATTTTTCAGTTGGCATAGCCCATCCAGGGAACTGCCTTCTGAGGGATGATCTGTGGGCGTGGCACAAGCTAGGCTGCCCACCTGTGCTTCATTCCTGGGGGAACTCAGATACAGTTTAAGTCTTCCAAAGAGATTTCATCAGCCTTGGTGATCACATGGAAACAGGCTTCTCTCAAGAGAGGCTGCAAGCCCTCCATCATCAGAGAGCTGGAGAGAGCCACTGGTGTTAGCAGGGATTGTTCCAGAGATGAAAGGAATAAGGATTCAGAGGTAAATCCCCGCCCAAGAAGGGATTTGGACCATGAATCATATCTTGTCCATCAGTTCATAGTAACTCCATTAACTACAACACAATTGCTTCAACTTGCAGCACATTTGGGCTCAAATTATAATTATATTCCAAAGGAGTAAGGTCAGAATTATTCCTGAGATATTGCTGCTCTCCAGCACTGTGCATATTTAGCTCAGTACCAGCTCACTTCTACTGTAAAATCTCACAGCATGGCTGAGCTAAAAGAGATCACTGGCTTGCATGACATGAAGCTGATGTTCCCATGTGGGCACATCTATATAAGTTCATTTAGGGCACCCTTATCAACATCAGTCTTCTGCTCAGATGAAATTCAGAGTGAATTTCTGCACAGCCCCCTGACTCAAATTTGTGACCATGGCCAGCTGTCAGTGACAAACCAGGATATTAAGCAGATATTTTTCTCTACTAGGAAAAACACAGAACAAAAACTCTGCCATAATAGCCAAGTAAACTCCTTAAAACCTAGCCTTCTCTTGGGGTTCCTGGGGTTCAGAGGAGGAAACACCTGGGGTATTTGTGATGATCTGGCTGGACCATGAGCGTGGTGCCTGTGTAATGTTGTCCAGTGGCTCTCAGCCACAGCTTGGAAAGACGAACACTCTCCAACTAATGCATTATTTTATTACAGTGATCTCATGTTTAAAGCATCATTTCCTTAGTCTTAGGCTCTCCCATGGGGTCAGTAAATTCCACATTCAAAGAAGATTTTAATTCCTTRGTGAGTGACAAGCTGGAATGGCGATTTGAGCCCTAATCCCTCTTTTGAGTGGTGAATGAAGCATCTTGTCATTAGTACATCAGGCAGATGCTATAAGAGATAYCATGGGAATAGCAAACACCATCAATCCAAGCCAGCTGGAAAGCAATAAGGCTTGGAATGGTACCCTTTCCACCCCATCAGCCTGCAGGGATCTGCTAAGCCCCCCCACCTCCCTCTTATGGGTATAGCATGAACCAGTACTGACTCTTTCTTTTCCTTTCTCTTCCAGCTCTTTTCCTGCCTTCCACTCCCACTCCCCAGTTTACATGGGGGAAAGAAATAATTTTTCCATTCTATTCATTCCTGATTTACCTCTTGCTTTGAATTKCTTTCCTTGGCTTTCTACTGAAACATCCTGACATGTTTTTCCTCAGTCCCCTTTGCATGTACCATTTGGCATCAGCCCAGCAGAAAAAAGTGCATTTGGAGAGGCAGTGAAACTGCGGCTCAGTAAGGGAAGGGGGTGGGTGACAGAAATCCCAGATGGTAATTTTTCCCCAAGATGCTTTTGTCTTACTGAGGAATAATTTCCATCATCTCACCAATTTTGCTGACTACTTCCTGGCATTATCTTGGGTTGAGCAATTCYTGGGAATTTAACTTTGAACTTTGGCATATGATCTACAAATCACCCAGCAACAGCCACGAAGCAACACAAGGCCACCTGTCTCTTACAGTGCCATTTTTCATAGTGTGATGGAGAAAGGCTTAGTGACAGCAAGAAGTGTTTATCTCCTCAGATCTCTTGGGCACCCGGCAGTAGAAATGTCCCCTGCCTTGCCTCCAGGGCTRACTCACTGCCTCTCCTTTGAAGCAGATCTCCCTTCATCTCTCTCCACAAACAGACTATACCTCCACTTAGTACTGCTGAATTTTTGCTCCTTTCCAAACAAGGCACCTCTGCTAAAATTATTTAGTGTTCAGTCAGGGCTGATTCCTGGCTCACTAAGCCAGGAAAGTTGAGCAGATGCCTGGGATAACATTCAGGAAACACCATTACTGCCAGTGTTTTTCCCCACCTGCACACCCCACATCTGCATTACCTGCCCTTTCTCTCCCTTTTGCTTTTCTATTTTCTTTTCTATACCACCTTTCATTTGCCTATTTGATTTTTCAAAATCTCTCTGGCTGTCCTCACAGGGARACTAGACTTATTCCAGATTTTTAATAAAGAAAATCAGCACAGGTAGGATGAACATGGATTAGTGAAAGTRGTCTTCAAGGGTCAGTCTCAGGTCTCCTTTTGTTCAGCGTCACTTCCGCTTCTCACTGAAGTTCTTGAACACTCTGCTTTTCCCACAACTCTGTTTTTCATCAACCAACACCACTCTCTGCTCTCTTTGGTGCCCACTTCCCACACTTCCCCTTTTCACAGCCAACTATGTTCTCCCTCTTCATCCTACCAGGTAACTCTTCATTCTTTGTCTCTTACAGCTTTATCAGACTTTTTCTGCTTCCTRTTTCCCAGGCCTACTGGAAAGATCCTAAAACTGTGCCATCTCTTCCTGTTCTGTGGTTCTGCTGCTCTGCATGGAGTCACTTGCCATAGGTAGTTGCTCACAGATATTTCAYCTGCAAAAAGTGACAAATGTGTGAGAGTGAGATGTTATGCAGACAGATAATTAGGTCTGGGCCTCAGCAGTATTTTGCACAGGCAAAAAAGACAGGACTAAATGCCCTCTAACCCYGTTGCCAGTCAACTGGGTTGACTGCAGTACAAGCCCAGTCCCACTTTGCTATGAATTACAATTTCAAGATGACATAATCTGCTTATATTAAGMAAAGCACCCATTTGACAAGGCTATGCAGCTTTAGCCCAGCTCGGGCTTGGAGCAAAACAAGTTTATGGTTGCTTGCAACAACCTTGACATGGTCAAGCACAACAGCACTGCCCTCTGCCTTGGTGGGCTAGAAATGAGCAGCAACAATGTTGCTGCAGGACATTGCTACACCCATTTTCCCAGCTTAGAGGGATTTTAATAATGTGATTTCACAGTTATATTAGCAAAGCAGGCTCCATCATTTTAATTTTTCTTGCCCTGTTTGTTATACTCCACTATAAAGGGAGAACATTCTTCTGGTTATCACATCTGAAAATACAGGTGGGATATACAACCTCTACACATCAGGAGCTCCCCTGWACTGGAGGCCAGCTCTACTTTGCTTTGCCCTGTTGAGCTATTTGATTTCTTCTGTAGCAGATCACAGCTGAGCCTGTCCCTTTAATTTTCATCCAGGGTATCTCTGTGTATCAGCAAGAAAAATTCTGAGTGAAGCTGTAGCTAAACCAGCTGGGTGAGGAAAATAGGGGAAAAAGGGGACATTAGCCAGCTCTCATTCTATTCAAGCCACCCGATAGGATCAACGTGCACTGCTCCCTGAGCTGCTACCTGCTGTCCTACTGACAGGGAGAGCTTTCACAGCTCACTGCTCTCCAAACRTCACAGAGCACTGCAAACTACGGTTTTTGCAAATATATACAACAACATGCAAGGTATCCCTTCATCTCTTTCTTCTTGTAAACCCATGTCTAAAAATTACCTCCTGCTTTTGCAGGAGTCAGAGGAAGTAATTGCGTTTTGTCTTTAGTGAAGGACATAGTTTTTTTCACTTGGGATTGATTAGCCATCCATCTAAAGTATCTTAGCAAATTTCTTGTTTTTCTAAGAATTCTGGGGGAAAAAAAAGAAATAACTTTAAAGAAATTTTCAACAGTCTCTAAGCTTAACACCTGGAAGTAAAACTGAGAAACAGTTTATTAGTGAAGTTGGAATAATGTGCAATCCCCTTAACAAATAATATTATCATAGCTTTGCTGAAATTCTGGGCAAACTACCAGCCCAGATGCAAAATTTCCTCACCAGCTCATAACATAGCAGTGGCAGGAAGGGAAGGAAAGGAAATGTATTGCCACAGGTGTCACCATCTGCTCCACTGATGGTCTGAAAGGGGAACTTTGTTTTGGAGCTTTATTAGCCCATTCCACTCCTCACTTTCTGAAATTCAGCATTCTGTTACTCMCTGAGGCATTGATAAAATTCAGTGCCAAATATGAGAAATAAGAAAATAATTAAAATGTGCTTTTGAAGGAATAAAGAGGCAGTAGGTACCAAATTCCCACTACCCTTCCCATGGGAGCTCTGACTAAAGTGCTCTCAGTGGGTCTACCTTTATTTTGTCTCTTCTCAAATAAAATGAAACTAAATGGTTTTATGTCCCTGTGACAAAACAACCTACCTGGAAAATGGTGTCCCCAGTGCACCTTTMTAGAGCTAAGCTACCACTCCTGGTCTGTGGTGAAACATATTTAAATGTCATTAGTTAGAGGAATGGAGTACAGTTTGATCACAAGCTATGCAGGCAACTACAGTCCTAAATAGCAGGCTTAGWATGCCTGTGAATGTGGCCAGAATGAGTCACAACAAGGCATTCAGATGAGCTGGATCTGAGTCTATTGGTGTCGTCATCTCTGTCACATCTTCCATCAATTCCCCAAATTCCATCAAGTTCAACTTCTGGTCAGGCTTCTCGCCCTGAAGCCTCACTAATCCAGCACAGCAATCATTCAGCTCCCTCCCTAGGGTCAGCTCTGAAGAAAAAATTCAGACAAAAAAGCCCCTTCAAGACCCAGCAGCAGAGTTCCTYGGAGTCAGAGGCTGCAGCTGAGGCAGGAGAGCTGCTCCCCACACCAGTGCAGCTGGTGCTGTGCAGAGGGACACATTTTTAAAGCAAGTRCACAACCTCTTGTAACGCACCATAAAGCACGAATGCCCTCCTGCTTGCAGGCCAGAAGATGGGAAGCATTTTTGAAGCTGAGAAAAATTAACAAACTAAATCAGTGACTATTTGGTTTGGACACCACAGTAAAAAAAAAACCCTAACAAAAAATGTGGATTTGACAGATAGCAATGCAGAAAATGGAGCACAGTTGTAGATACATTTTGTTGATTAAAAATTGTTGCCATAAAGATTAAACTGAAACCCATAAAAGAGCTCCCATTCYGTGTGTAAAGAAAGGTCAGCAAATTAAGGAGCAGAAATTAGGTCAGTACAATATCAAACTGATTAAGAATAACAGATGTTACCAAAATGCTTGTGCCAGCAACTGAGTTTTCTGAGTTCTTCATCTTAGATGTTGTATTTCACAGAATCAGAAAATCACTGGTAACATTGGAAGAAACCACAGCTGGTCATCTGGTTCAATCTCCTTGCTCAAAAAGAGTCGTCCTAGGGCTCATTGCACAGGATTGCATCCAGATAGCYCTGGAATACCTCTGGTGATGGAGATTCCACAACTTCTTTTGGTAATCTGTTCCAGTGTCAGTCACCTGCACAATGACGAAGTTCTTCCTTATATTCAGGTGGAACTTCCCGTGCCTCAGTTTCTGCCCATTGCCTCTTGTCCTGTTGCCTGGCACCACCAAGAAGAGCCTGGCTCTGTCCTCTGACACCCTCTCTCCAGATACTGACAGACAGGGATGAGGCCCCGTCTCAATTGTCTCTTCTCAATGCTAAAAGTCCAGTTCCCTCAGCCCTCCTTTGTCAGAGATGCTCCAGACCCATCATCACCTTTGTTGCCATCCRCTGGACCTGCTCCAGGAGCTCCCTGTCTCTCCTGGGCTGAGGAGTGCAGAACTGGACACAGCATCCAGATGTGCCTCACCAGGGCTGAGYAGAGGGACAGGATGACCTCCCTTGACCTGCTGGAAATGATCTTTTCTAATGCACTCAATTTATTTTTTCCTATGAAAACAAATATATAATAAAATGCAACACCCGTGCAACAGCAAGTGACTCTGAATTCTCCAAAGAAAATTAATTTCGGCAAAATACTCCTCAGTTTCAGAGTCTTTCCCTATCTCACAGAAAACTTGGCAACTCTTAGCCCTATTCCCTGAGACATCTGTTCATTCACATAAAAAAACAAGCTGGACAGGTTTGCCAACCAAGATAATACCTTCAGAGAAACCAAGACTCTTTCATAAAAAACAATAGTTGCAGGGGATTCAATTTCRTTATCTCTCTCTGTTCTCATAGCAACCCTGATAAATTGGGCATGAATCCAGAGCTGGGAATTGAATTTACACTTTACAGACTATCTGAACTGCAAGCCTACAATATTTCCTTCCAGGAAGGTTTGTGCATGGTTACATTCCCAATCCCTAGAGCTGGGCAAGCACACCCATAAGATGCACCTGCACAGAGGTGTCTGCTGTTATCTCATGGGAAAAGGTTTCTCTTCTACTTGCTGGGCACAGAGCCCTCCAGGACTAGCAGGAAGCACAGAAGTTACTGTCTGGGCCTTCCTTCTGTGTAGAAGTCACCAGGAATCTGCACAGATCAAGCACAAGGGCAGGATCAGGGAAGGTATCATGGAATTTCTTACTTCCAATGAGGAGGGACTCTGTTCCAATGTGACTCTTGGCAGCAATGCCCTGCAGACCTGAAGAGGCTTTCTCTGCACTGGCTGGATCCATCAAGAATTCATTTCTCCTGAAATCATTCAGCAAAAAGTTGGAAACACAGTGAACAATGTCCCAACCAGAGAAGAGTGATAATCACTGACCAAGGGCATGAACCAAGGAGTAAGGAAAGATTTTGCCTCTTTTGCCTCAGAGGTCTGCATGTAATCTTTTTGAAAGACAGGAGATTTTCTTTAATATTAGCTCAGTGTGGCACAGAGAGGACTGTTTTCTCATGGGAGATACACAGTGCATTGCAGGAGGGAAGGAGTGATACAAAGAATGGGGACCAAATGGAGGGAGCAAAAAGCACTGCTGGGGATTTGGGACCTACACACCCCCAGCTAGGAAAGAGCCAGAGAGAATGTGACTTCATGAGGGATCTGTCAGGCATGGCTGGCAGCAGCAACTGCAGAAAGAAAAATATTGTGAGGCCATGGAAACAATGGAGAGGCTGCACATTGGCAGGCAATATTCTGTCAAAGCTGAGCTCATTTCACTGAGGTGAAAGTGGACAATGTTCAGTACAATATTTTAGCCACATCTATTCCCTCATCATGGATACAGGCAAGACCTCAAGACTTGGTTATTGGGAATTACGCTGGGAGTGTTCCTTTAGTCAGTGGGGATGGAGATGGGCTGTGCCTTACCAATAATAATAATAATAACCAATTAAATCACAGCAGAGGGAAACCTGATGATACAGGAAGGGTTTRTGGAGGTAACATGATCATCCAGGTTGGTTTAGATTCAGATTAGATTTCTTCTGAATGAAGTTCAGAAGACAGGACTGAACTGCCTGAAACCACGAGGGATGAAAGGATTTGTATCAAGATGTGATTTTCTCTAGTCTCTTCTCTTCAGTAGTGGCTCCCAACTTTTTGCAGCTCCCCTTCAGTGCCCATACATTTCTTTCCATTGTCTTTCTCTTCCTTTTTCTAACTCTCTTTTCATGAATTCTGAATACTCTGTTTCCAAGAAAATGTCCCAGCCTTCCAACCCAGAACTGTATTTACTTAAAAGCTGAAAATCTTGGAACTGAAAATCTCACCACTAAACAATTCTAAACACAGTTTTAAGAAGAGAATTTCTCAAGTGTGATCAGAGTTTCAATGTTTTTTTAATCAAGTGGACATTGATATAAAAAAATTAAACTTTCAGGTGCCAGAAAATATKCCACATGAAATTCTAATAATTTTAAGATACACAAGTTCAGTTTTAAAAATCCTCTTTACATCTATAGCTTTCAGCATTTGAAAAGCCATTTCTAAGCCTGTACTTAGAAGGTAAGTGCAAATTAGCAGTGTCATTGCAGAAGAGTTTTACAAAATATTTTTATGGTTGTAAGAAACATTTTAAGCAATATAGTCTGTATTATTTTCTGATTTCCTGCAATGATTGATTTTGTTTATTGATATGAATTTAACCTAAAGGTATTTATTCAACCAGTTGATCATATCCTTCCTTCCTKCCTCAATATAAGGTTTATCTTGAGGATTGATATCTTCTCTTTTGCGATGCACAAACCCATGCGTCTGTCCGGGGTAAATTTTAACTTCGTAATCAACTTTACAGTTTTGTTTAAGCTTCTGCTCCAGCGAGGTAACCTGTAACACAGAATGTTCTTTGTTGGCCGAGTACAAATTTGACACATTCTATATTTGCAGTCCTCAAATTTTCCTGTTTTTTTTAATTTTCTGAAAGACAGACATAATTTATTGTTGCCACTGTTTTCTCTGCTGATAATTTTATACCTAAAAGCATTTCTGTTACTGTGCTTGCTTTATTTAACTAGGCTTTTTTCCCCAGTAAAATATCAGCATGTGACTRTATAAAATGTCAAAATAATTATATGGATTACTACAATAATACCTGTAAAAGTAAAAACACCTAGTGTAGTGAACACTGTATAAGTTATTCCTGATAGACCTCACTGAAAAAAAAATGAGGKGAAGGGTTTGAATTAATTTGAAATTGAGGGAGGAGTGGCACAGATAAAAACAGAAGTTCAAAGYAACTGGCATTTTTGGTAGGTAAATTAAAGCCAACTCATAAAATAACCATAACCACTCAGTAAAAATGTTTTTCTCTTTGATCCCCTTGGCAGATAATCATCTTTCTCCAGTCATTCTGCACTCAGGCTCCAGAGAAAGGCTCTTGACAGAGTAACAGAAAGGAGAATCTCTGCAGGACAGCAGAAAAAGGAAAAGGGTAGCCACAGATTTTTTAAAATTCTCCTACAACTGGTGATTCCATTGGGACAGATGGCAACTTTCTGCTGATTTACCATCAATATCACTAAAGAGGGTCTCCTGTCTGAAACTTGTCAGAAGCCTTTCTTTGGATTCTTGTTCTTTTCCTAGGAAYTGATGACAATCATCCATMCTTTCAAACAGGAACAGAAAATATRTTTTAGTGTCAYGGTAAAACTTTTTGATTTGGGGATGAACAAAGTAAATTTGTGTAGAAGTACTGTAAGAGTTAGTGAAAGAAAAGTGCAAATTAGTTTTCTACTTTTTCTTCATTAAAAACCAAATTACAAAACAAGCATGAAAAGCATGATAAAGACAAATATCTGATGGGAAACTCACCTGCTCCAGTGGGATGATGTCATCCTTCTCACCAAAAATGAAGAAGGTAGGATGCAGCAAACTGTATTTGTCCTCAAAGCGCCTGATCACTCCTAAGGAAGAAGAAAACATATACAATGAGTTATGCTGCCCAAAGTAGCTAAAACATTACAAAATCTAAACAGTGAAACTCCAAGACATTTTCATCAGTTAAAGCTGATCAGTGTGTAATGGAATTAAATACACTTTGCTTAAAAGTCCTTTTTGTTGTAGGAWGTTYGTGATGTYATTAAAGATGAAAAGACCAGTTCTRTGCRAAAAAATCAGGGAAGAATGGTTACACTTGCCCCATTTTTGTGGTTTTCTTCGAGCAATTGCTTCTGATCACCATCAGAGACAGGTTCTGTGAAAGATGGACACTTTGGAACTGCTCAGCTCTAGTTTGGAAAGGCCATTTTTAAGATAATTGTAAATGTTCATCATTCCACATACATCATTAGGAATTCAGTGTACATATATTTATACTGATATGAATTCATAACCAATTGGCATTGTAATTTTGACAATTCAAATATATTTGAATTAAAGTTAMAGTGAAACTAACCAGCTGCTACCCTGGCTACTCTTCATTCCTGAGATTRTTGCAATAGAAAAGTTAAAAAATTAGCAAGTAACACTGAATAATTTGACTCAACTGATCAGCATATCAGTGCAGCTAAACAGTTCCARTAATCTTTCTGGAAAAATACCTTCCATTTGCTTTCACCTCTAATTAATATAAGTTGGTCTGGGTTATGTAGAAGTGCAGAGGTTTGTGAGAAAAATATGAAAGGTAGGATAAATGCATTGAGAACTAAAGTGTGAGAGAGAAAGGGTTAAAACAGAGAGTTAAAAATGGTTCCTGTTAATAATGAGGGAYCACTGCCTAAAAGATGTAAAAGATGTGCCCAGCAGCCCTTTTGTCATCACCAGCCAAGAGGAACCTCAGCCACAGTTGAGGCCATGGCATGTTCTGTCCCTTGTACACTGTGTTCACAGATGTCATCCTGGTCATGGCACTCTTTAAATATGTAGATCTTGCTGGCTACACTTCAGTGTAAAATGTGAGTGAGCAAAATCAAATAATTTATAGATTATTTATAGCAAAATCACCTTCTTCCACTAGATGTCAYACTGAAWTTTRTTACAGTAATAGCCCTATTCTGCAYKGGTATCCTGCTCAGTGTGTAGTATCTCAGGCTTACCATAGAGGGACACTCCRGTCTTTAAATGAGGATTTTTCAGCATCAGATGTTGCACTGCTGCTCCACCCCAGCAAAACCCAATGACACCGATCTTCTTTGCACCACATTGGTCCCTTAGATACTTGATGACGACATCAATTTCTCTGAAAAATGCAAATGAAAGTGAATTAAGGCTCTAGCTTTGTTCCCCTGGCCTTCTCCTGTTCAGAGACTGGTTGGGCATCAGTCTGCTTCTGGGATGKAGTGACTGTCTTTGCATCACACCTGGTTTCCCTCTTTCCCTTAYTTATCAAACTGTTTTTATCTCAACCCATTTTCTTTATTTCTCTTATTCTCTCCCCTGTTCCTCTTGGGGGAGTGATGGCACAGGTGCTTGACTGCTGGCTGGGGTCAACCCACAGCACTACTATACTATCATTCATTTCTAAAACTTGAGAAATTCCAGTGGAGTAGACAAAGGAGAAAATCAGACTTCCTAGATCATTGTTACTAGGACATGAGGTGATTTTATGAATAGCAGTCCAATTAATTTCACAAATAGCAGTAGTTGTCATATAGGCTAGCACAAATAAAAGTTTGAGACACACAGCCAGTCGAGAGCATTCTGTTGTCACAAATGTGACTTACAGGTAAATTACCTCTCATGAGGAAGACAAATATGTTGTAAAATTGTGAAAGCAAATTTAAAGCTGTTTTTTCTAAATCAGCAGTAACTTTATGCAATCAAGCTATGTGTCAGATAAAAATGAGGAAAACACAGCAGAGGGAAAGCAGTATGTTTTGAACTAGCTGTGATCTGATGGGGAGTAGAAGTGTTCCCTAGTTACAATGTTCACTGACTGCATTTGCACCCTATCTAAAATCCATGGAAGTTGTGCCTCCCTGAGAGAACTGAATCAAACTGAAGTGGCAGCAGTGAGCTGCATTTTCCAGCCTTTGCTGGTTCATTTCTTTCAAGTCATTTATTTCACTTCTACTCTCTGCACAGGTGCACAGTGGGCACTTTTCTTCTTGTTCAAACCTCTACTTTTATCCATAAAGCACCACTCACATAACCACGTGCTTGTCCCATGAGCAGCATGAAATGTCTGTTTGTGGGCATCCAGCTACATTTGACCCGCTAATAAATTAGGATTTAATGCTACATCTTTACTGAGGAAAAAATTCCTATGAAATAAGGATGTYCCCTCACTGGACAAGGAACAACTGTACTTGTCTGTTTTGCCAGCATCTCGTGTTTTCACCCAGTCATCGAAAGATGCCCAGTCATTAGAAGGTTTCCAAGCTTCTTGTCCCACAAAACAATCTGGGCAGATGGCTCTGCAAGAAAAATGAAAATATTTTATGCTCATGAAATAATATTGAAAAAGGATTAAAGGGAAGATCACATGTACTACACAACAAATTAATTTTGCTGAATACATAGTACCTAACCCACATCAAAGCATTATACCAGCAATAATGTTCTGCATCTAATAAGAAGACAGTATAATTTCCAGTTACATTTTGCCCTGTTTAAATTAATGAATTAATTTMATAAATAGTTAACTGTAACTAAAAATCCTTAGTTGTTTCCTACCAAACTTAAAAAAGAAAGTCAAAACCGAACAAAACAAAGTACAATTTACATGATACACACATTTGGGCTAGAAGGAACGCTAACCCGGTAATATAGAAAAGGGAATATTCGGTATGTTTTCCACATATTTCGGCATTTGTTTCCCAATTTGGCACAAGTTAGTACAGTAACTCTTCATAAAAAGATCTTCAGCTTCTTTGGAATTTTTACCATAACAGCCAAGTTGCACAGAGGGAAGGAGGAAGCAAGCTGTTTCAGGCTCATAGAGGATGAATGATGCAGAATAAGAAAATTTTCTGCTTCTCCTCTCTTCTTCTGTGCTTACCTATGAACTCATTATAGTAAGACTACTCAACTATTTTAGACATCTTTCATTGTTTTAAGAGGAAATGCTTTGGAGAAAGGGGTAAAGACAGACTGTGGAATTATTTCTGTTTGTGTGGTTTATATGATAACAAGGAAACGGTTCAACAAACTTTCTTATKAAAAAGGCACTTTGAAAACAGTAGTATTCCTTACATATATCCGTTAGTTGCTAGCATATCAGCTATGTATCTGGTGTTTGGGAGCTGCCATCCGAATATGTCGTGGATCACAATCACGGCTCTGTCGGTGCTGGCAGAGGGTTTGCAGACATAGGCCTTGATGTGCTCAACCTGCACCTCCTGCCCACGGCCYCCATAGTCAAACCTGTCTCCAATATCACACGGGCAGGGCCTCRATTCATTGGCCATGTGTGATGCTAAAAGAACAAAAGATATTCACTAGTGAATCCTAAAGCATGCCAWACTGAAAAAACCCAAAACACAGCAGTATCACAGACTGATGAATTTTTAATCACTACAGTAAGCTCATTACTGTTTGATCTAAAATGAAGCATTAACCAATGAGCCCATTGGGCTGTTTTTTATAAACAAGTTAGAGTTACTTGTGTTACAAACTCTTCAGCATGGACCTGGTGCATGCTAGGACTTCCATGCCCCACCCTACGCAGCACAATAAAAATAAAGTTATGAGCAAGCAGCAAGGCAACCATCACAAATTATTTACATAGCGATGAAGCCAGTCCTTCCACTCTTCATCATGGGTATTGCCTGTCAGGAATGCATGATTTTCTTTAGTAGACAGGAGAGGTTTATAAAAGACCGAGCATTTTGAAAGGAAAAAGCCAGCAGCCACTGTGTAGAAAGWTATCATTACACATAGATTGAACATTATATTTTCATCTAGGGACTTAAAATATTACATAACTGACTTTTTCCGTGTCAATAAATCCTTTTTCTAAACTGAAAAATTCAGTTGTTGCAAACTTTTGAAGAAGCGTACTTAAGAAAGGTGCCAAGAAAAATATACCAGCAAAAGCCAGAGAATGAAACAGTATTTCTAGAATATTAAATAAAGAGTGCATTARAACTCCAAGATAGGGAAAATAAGAAAACAGAACATAAAAAACCAAAATCTTTAGGTGGAGCCAAATCTTTTATCAAGAAGGTAGGAATAGGGTATAGTTCATTTTTTTAAAACTGTTGCTTAAATGAAAATAAACAAGTAATTCRCAAAGGTCAAAAAGTACTGGCAGAATGTAACATACCCGTGTGCAGCCCCTTGGACTCAAGTTAATGATTTTCTGCCATAAACCTTTAGTTAACCCACTGAGTGAACTGACCTGAGTAACTCCTCTGAATATTCACAGAGCATCTACACATGATTCAAGAACGTGGAAAGAATTCAGATAAAGCTTTGCCTAAGCTCTYTACAGATACATTGTGTSCACTRCCACAGAAACTCTGCTAGAGCAGAAACAAGGATGATAAAACTTGACCATGTTGAATACACTCATAGAGGGAAACAGGAAAAATGAGNAGTTAACCCACTGAGTGAACTGACCTGAGTAACTCCTCTGAATATTCACAGAGCATCTACAAACGATTCAAGAACGTGGAAAGAATTCAGATAAAGCTTTGCCTAAGCTCTYTACAGATACATTGTGTSCACTRCCACAGAAACTCTGCTAGAGCAGAAACAAGGATGATAAAACTTGACCATGTTGAATACACTCATAGAGGGAAACAGGAAAAATGAGATTACTGAATATTCTCTGGACAAGTGTGACTTAAAGAGCTGTGCCACTTAAGAGCCAACAAACAACCTGGCAGCCAGAAAAAAAMTGCACAGATTTCAAGGGACAAAGATGTTCTGGATTGGCAGATTTTAAAATTCAGAATATCCCAAACAATATTACCAGGGCCAGATTGCAGATACCAGGAGATTTCACTTTCACAGATCAAGCCAAGGAGTGTCATATTTGGAAGCTCTATTATCTCTGGGCACACATYTATACTAATCCTCTGGGCTTTCTTTTTTTAATAAGTCAGAACCCACCCATAGGTGTCCTTTTCTTGCTACATGTGGCAGTCTCACATATAGGACTTCCAATTTAAAATAAGTCCACCAGGAAAAAAAAATTATAAATGAGCATGTAAGGCAAAATACAGTGCAAATATATAGTATAAAAGAGTTGAGAACTAGTATTTCATTCACAAACTATTTCCTTTTAATTAGACTAAGCCAGAAAATATAATAAAACCAGGAACTGAATATTAAAGAGGCAGGTATTTCAAAACTCCAAAAACAAAAATGCCATGCCCTTACCAGTATATCCTTAAAGGCTTTAATTGCAAACCTTTCATATTATTGGATAAAATGTAAAGCAACACATAAAACATGAAATATTTAAAGATACAGATATATCCACTATGGAGGAAAAGAGCTCCAGGCACAAGACTGAGGGATATCTTTGGCTTGTATGGCTTATAAGCCATATGGTCTTGCAAACTTTGTAGCAGAGTCAAGACATTTCATCTTTCTCCATCTGTTGTAAAACATACAAACAGCATCTCTTTCCATTTCTAAGATGCTATTAAAATATTACTTTAGAATTAATTCCCCTTCTCTTACATTCATCAAAGCTATTCTTTTGGGAGGATCTGAGAACCCATGGCCTTGGTGTACCACCATTTCCACCTGCAAGCGCTTGAGAAGTTATTGGAAGACCAAACAATAATTAATTTTCTAATACCTGAATCTACAGCCAGAAAAAGACATTGCTGCGTGGCACCCTCATTTTCAACACACTCTCCTAAGTCTTCCTCCTCAGAGGTCTTCCCCACCTCTGGAGGGAAAATAAAAGGTTTCTGAACCATCACTTCAAAAAGGAAAAAATAAATAAAAAAAGAAGAAGAAAATAACCCCCAGTTGCATTTAAATGAGCTTGCTCTCTGCCTGCAAATAAAATGAAAGCCTCCCAAACATGCTGAGTCACACCTCGCAAGCACTTGTTCTACGTTTCTGGGAAAAATAAGCCATGAGTTAAAAAAAAAAATTAAATAAATAAAAACAACCTACGCATACCTGTGCGAGACAGTAGAGGAAGGACGCAGGAGCTCGGCSTGGAAGGTTACGGCAGAATTGGATCCCCAAACAAAGCGCTAACTCACAAAACGAAAGGGGGGAGCGAGAGGATCAGGTTTCTTTAAAAGAGTTACATAAGCGACTGCCTTTTTCTTTGTACCCGGCGGAGTGACGAAGGCCACTCTTTTTAAAGCTGTTCATTTCACTGCGAGCGTGGGCGGCGGTGCTGCCRTGGGGAGCTGCCCTAGGAGTACCAAGCCTTCTTTTGAACTTGCAAAAATAGTATTCAGCCCTGGAGGGCTTTTTCTTTCTGTTTCGAAAATACGTTGACTTAGCTGAACAATCCATCTAGGAAAAAAGCTTTTTTTTTTTTTTTTTTTTTTTTTTTTTTTTTTTTTTTTTTTTTTTTTTTTTTTTTTTTTTTTTTTTTTTTTTTTTTTTTTTTTTTTTTTTTTTTTTTTTTTTTTTAGGCTTGTTTTTAAAGGTTGGGGTAGTATCACTTTTAAACACTACATTAGCATAATCACTTCCTTAGAATATTCATCCGTGTGTAAAAGACATCTTTAAAGTCATCAGCGGGGGGAGGTAGTGAAGTAGAGACGTCATTTCAAAGCTCTGTGCAAGACAAATCTTACGTAACACAGGAAAACATTTTCTCTATCAGAATCAAAATAAGCAGCACGGAAGAAAGGAACAGCTTGCCAGAATGCTTCACRTGCATGCCATACAATAAGGGTTTAAAATAC
>NW_026623597.1:336347-340983 GCF_030028575.1 Malurus melanocephalus
GTAAACACAGACCTCTTTTGGGTCTCACATTTCCAGCTCTTACTCAGGGACTTASAGTTTTATCATGAAAATTTGGCTGTACTCGTAGTAACTACAATAATATATGCGGTTTATATAGATATATATGTTTATATATGTAGACATATAAAATTATTATGATAATACACTTAGGTAGCTACCTACCCTTTCATTTCAAGAAAATGCTGCATCCCAGTTTTTTCCCTTTTTGCTTAGTCACAGTGTTAGTGTTCCAGTTCACATGCCGTTCCAGAATTTATGAATGACTGCTGTTCTCTAAATAGATGTCCCAAACGTCCTCTTCCACATTAGCTAACCTTCTAATGCTAATGAAACACCATTAATGTGGAGTTATGCAGGTTTGGCACTTTAATTATTAAGGGTAATTAAGGCACAATAATTAAGGCACAATAATTAAGGCACAATATACTTGCAGACTTCTGCATTCTCTCCTGGAAAATCCAGGTTATGTCAGCTGTATCACCCAGCTAGCAGGCTGCATTATGATATTAAATATAAATGGTGTCATGGAATGCAACAGTTAATCAGCAGTTTCAGGTCTGAATTCTCTGAAGATCTCCTCACAGGAAAGGTTGAGGACCATCAGCAGCATGTAAAGGAGCAAAACACACGGGGAAAAGCAAATTAAATTAAAATACCATTAAGAGAGATACTGGTCATTAGGACTGTTGACTATCTTTACATGAGACACAGCAAAATAAATACTTGTCTGACAGTATRTTTAATTTCAGAGACTGTCATTAGTAAAATTAAGACTTCCCTAAATTACACTTTTTCCCCATTTAAGTTACATGCAGTCTTTATCAGTAGCACTAAAAGGTGAAAAGAGACATGCATTCATGTTTGGTTTTCTTAAAATTTGAGAAGTACCAGCACCCAATGAAGATATGAGGCAGCTGGTTTCAAATAATGGTCATGAGGCYTTGTCCCCCTTTCCTTGTGAGGCATAATTAAACCATGGAAGTCACTGCCACAAGATGTGCCAGAGATCAGCATTTCAAGCAGGTTCCAAAARGGTCTGGCAAATCCACAGACTCTTGGTCCACCAGTGGTGATTTAATACAAAGCAGCAGTAGCAACAGCTAGAAATCTCCTGGAGGACAGGTCATCGGGGTGTTTAGCAAGGGGGGATATTCCCTATGAATTGCTGGCCACAGATGGAGGCTGAGTGCTAAGGTAGATGCAATCTTGGACAGAGACAACACAGAGAATTTTGTCATATAGACAGAAAAAAACTAGGTAACAAGATTCATCCTCCAAAAGATTCTTTTTGTAATGTAAGATTTCTTCTTTAGGCAGCAGCCATAGTGGTAAGTTACAAATTAAAATGTTCTGCCTGCAGATTGCACTTTTCAATTTCTGAAGTGGTCATGGAATCATCTCATCATTTCACAGAGCCCCAGGTAATCCTAGAAAGCAGTACTCCCTTGGAATAACCTTAGCCACAAGTTTTGAAACAAGATGTGCTCCTTTGCATCACCTGCTAAACATATATCTGCCACCAGGCTACAAGACAAAAAAAAATCTTCATCTCTCTAAATGAGCTTCACCAAAAAATGTATATTTGTGTCCCTAAATTTTGGATTTGTGGTTTATGTGGAACATAGATGAACAAGGGCCATAATACACAGATTAATTTACAATTAGTCTAACTAAYTTCAAACATTAATATGAATCTCAAGGAACTAGAGAATATTTTAAAGCCTGTTAAAACATGTAACATCCACTTTTGCATTCAGATCCTAGAAAATTTGTTAAAAGTAGATCTCGCAATCTGCAAAGATATGGGCATAACAAAAGTATTTCCTATATGTGAAATTTATGACAGTGCTACATAAACTATAAATTAACAAAAAGCCTCTAACAGACACGTATGGGTGCAATTTGTCGCATCCTACCTGGTTTATGGGTTCCTAGGACCAACAGAAAAGAATGTCATAGCAAAGGGTAGGTCCCTGAGTGGATTACACCACTCAGTGTACGCAGTGGAATTTTGATAAAACTTTTTTACTGGGTTTAGGAACCATACATTTACAAAAGAAAGAGACTTTTAAGAAAAATAAATCTAGTTTTCATTTTTTGCCTAGGTTACAATAGCCCTTTTATGTGTACGTCCATTTTTCTTCTTGTTTGTTTGATCTTCAAGCACTATTAGGAGGCTGAGTTTTGATCCCCCTCAATTCAGGATGGAGATTAAAACATGCAGAAATCAAAGATAATGGAGATAATTAGCATGTTTGATGAAGGGGAATAAAGTCATTGTTTTCAGCAAAAATGAAAAATTTAGGGTTCATGAGATTGGATATATCATCAGAATATTTGATTAGTCCTAGAAAACATGAAARCTAAATCTTCAATTGACATTTTAGGGTAAATCCAGACTCAAATACAACATTCTGCTTCTGCAGGGATAAGTTTTCACATCTCACATAACACATAGCCATAAATACTGGTTTTACTCTGAAGCTGCTGGAATCATGGCTCCTCAAAGAATACATTTCTAGATTAGAATGCTATTTAAGCCAGTTTCTTAARACATAGACTGAATATCTGAATTAAGAATTTGAAGACAGCTTCTGTGCATACAAGCTTGAGTCCTTTCAAACTGGCTGGAGAAGGCAATGCTTTAGTAAGTTGTCCAAAATGTACATTCTGAGAGCATCAGAAAACTGCAGCTCAGCTATCCCAGCTTCTTGAGCAGAGCACAAAAGGAAAGATGGTGTTAAAATAGCTGCAATCTAACTTTTCAGAGCAGCTACAATAAAAATAACACGCTCTGCTCCCAGATGAAGTTCTGGCTCTGCAGTATGCAGRGAAGTAGTAAACAGGAAAAAGGAAGCTAAATTGGGAAAGTGACCCAAGGACAGCATGTATCCCTGTCCAGATCCAAAATAAGGACATGGCTGCTATGAGCTGTTCCGAAACTGGGAACGAATATCCTCACCACCATCTTTACATAGTATCCTTCCAACYCTGCTGAAAATATCTCTCTCCATCAGGTGGTAGCCTCATTTGAAAAAATAATGCTACATCAAGGGTTTAAGCTGCACCATACACTTATGCATGTGTACCTGCTTGTAGGACATTCTTGGATTTACTATAGAGAGATACACCAGCCTTTAATTCCGAGTGTGTGATCATCAGGTGATGTGCATCAACACCACTCCCTCAAAAACCAATGATCCCAAATATCTTTGCACCACACTGCTCCCTTAGGTATTTCAGGAAGCATAATCTTCTCTGGAACATATAAGAAAATGCTGATCAAGCAGCCACAGTAAAACCAGTATTTGAAAATATGAAAATGTGGAGATGCATATAACTGTCACCACATTATGCTGGTACTATATTTTCTTTCACATACTTTAATTATTTCAGGTAAATGTTAGGGGTTACTAATCTAAAATCGTCAGAAAGAAAAAAAAATCTCAGTGGGATTCAATAAAAAAGCAACATAACTAATATACTTCAAASAAAACCTAAATGGATGAAAATTACATTACTGATTACACATCTACCTAAGGGTTAAAAAAAGCCKAAGATTCTGTGAGAAGCTGGATGAATTTTTGCTTTGTAAATGTTGATAGAAAAATAATAAAAGCTGCTTTAGAAAATACTATTTATTAGCCAGTGAAAATGCTGACAGTAACCATAAGTTTTTGCCTGAAATATCTCTTGCAGGGAAATGAATGTAACAAACACGGTAGATGTTTTCAGAATTTACAGTGTAGCCTGAGATACATCTTGCCGAGATGCTGTGTTCGGAAAATACCTGTTTACCCCTGGAGCAGGTGTCACCATGCAGAGCCAGTAAAGAGAAAGCATTGGCCGGAGCGGGGTGGCAGTCCAGGCTTTTATGTCACCTCCTCCAGGCTGTTCCCAGCCCCAGCTCCTCGCCCCCTGGGCACACCAGCGAGATTCCCCACCACACCAGCCTCRCAAACACAATACTCTCTGCCAACACACAAACACAAACAAGCACATCAAGTGCCAAAAAATTCTTTCCTGACTGGAGCTGACACTTGAAACGTGTGAATTGTCCATAAGAAATGCCAGGCAGYGCCCAGCCCTGCCTTCCCGYTGCAGCAGAGAGGGCACAGATTCCAGACTAAAAGTTTCCAGGACAACTGAGCCCTCTGAGCCAGGAGCCCTCTGGAAATGATTCAGTTATGTCTCCCATAACCTTCTCTCCAAATACCCAAGCTCAGCAATGTTCGATGTAGCTACTCCCAGTAATCCAAGATATTTGCTCTCCCAGGAAAGTTAATTAGTTTGGYCTCTAATTAGTCTGACCCCTTCTCAGTGCTGTCTTGCCAGCAGCTTCTCTCTCTGTTATTCAGGCTKCCAGTGACAAGCCTTTGCTGATAAATGTGTTGTCACAGGAGGGCAAGATGTGATACTCCTCCCAGCACCACGCTCCCCAGGGATCCCCTGGCYCTCACTGTGTCCCCATGGTGCAGTCATCAGCACCTTGGGGACAGTTTCACCGCGCTGGGAAAGTTCTCCGGCACAACCAAAAGCTCCTTTCTTCTTTCCCTACAACACCTTCAAGGATCAGTCTGTTACACATGGTGAGACACCAAATCAGAATTATGTT
>NW_026623597.1:341567-375693 GCF_030028575.1 Malurus melanocephalus
CCTACAAAAAAAAATCAAAATTAAATGAATTAATCACATGCTGAGATTTTTTTTGGCCCTTCATCACTTTGTAAAAGATAATAAAATAATGTTCTGATTACAAAAATTTTATATTTTGCATACAGCATATAACATTTAACAGGAACCTATCATTGATGGGTGGCATGTAAACCAAKATAATTGCATAAAATAGTTGTTCACTACAGAGCACATGATGAGGGTTACCTATGAGCTAGAAAAAACCAAAACAACAGAGGTCAGCAAAGAACAAGTGACAGGAAACTGTGTGSGAAGAAAGGGAGGAGTGTTTTACTCATTTGGAAAAAGGGAACTGGAAAAAGGGAAGTGCAGAGYCCACTCAGTACTCAAGAGTTCCTGTGTTGGGGGGTGCACAAACCCTGGCTCAGGATGCTCTCGGCTGGAATGTGCCCGTGGCCAGCAGCAGGGCGGATGGTGGCTCATAGCGGGAGGCAGAGTTTCCTCAGGCAGGAGGAAAACAAGCAGGGGCTCTGGAGGCTGCCAGCACTAGGTCACCACCAGGGGCTGCTGCGTGTTCTCCCAAGCCCATCCCAGCTGGAAGCAGTGGGATCCCTGGGAAACAGCAATCATCTTTCACTTATTAAAATGTCTTTGGCTCTCTCCCTCCTCAGACACACCTCATGGATGTTATTGAACATGAGGAAATGACTGGATCAGTTTGGCCTAAACCAGACTGAAGTATGTTGCAACCATTTTTTTTTCTTCATCCTGTTTGATCATTTCTATTTAAAAAAAAAAAAAACAACAAAAACCAAACCTACAGTGACTCCCAGAGTATAATTGTATTTGGAAATCCATGAGCAAAACTGTGCAGCTTTTGGATAAGAATCTGCCAGAAGCACACACAGTGCTTTGAAAGTGAACCTTCCCAAACCCATGCAGAAGAACAGGTTTTTCCCACTGAAACYGATCTAACATAGATCTAATACTAGCCATCAGGCTTAATATGGTCTCTGAAATAGAGTTCCCATAGCTCCTCATCCCATACTGCACTAGGAATAATCCATCTATTTTCTTTGCAGTGAACATCAGTGCATCAGTTCAGCACCCTCTTGAAGCAATTAGGGAAGACACACACGACTTCCCTTCATTCAGACTYTGCTGCCTGAAAACAGTTCACATCCTGAAGCTTCTTCCATTGACCACTGCGTTCTTCACAGCTCAGATGGAAGGAAAGAGGGCATCCCAAAAACAAGCATGACATAACATGAGCCATAGGGAAAATTTGCAAGGTGGTAGGGAAAATACCAATTCATCAGACACTGGGTAGTTCTGACAGAGCAGACCTTTGCTGTAACAAAGCAGCACATTTTCATACTGATGGTGTGTTATTACCCTGCACAGAGTCAAGGGTGTGCATCCATGCTGAGAATGTTTGCATTTGGTCACAAGGCAAACCTACTTCCAAACATGGAGCAGAACTGGCAATGTCAAGCCCTCAGGAACAGCAAGGAGCAGACTATAGACCCATTCCTTGTTCCAGGGATTTAGAAAACCCTAATGCTCACAAAGGGAGCGTTTCTTTTTCCAGAGACACAGAGCTCCTTTCAGTGCCCACACAGATCTCAGCCACACTGCAACCGTCTGCTGACATCTGCCTCCCCTCGTGCTCCAGGCTCAGGGCATTAAAGGCACTATTTCTCCAAACTAGACTTTACAGAATTACCTGGAGGTTTGCTTTTTGGAACTGCAAGCCAGTTTGAACCCTTTATGAATGTCTGTAACATATAAAGAAAAGGAATACATTGCGCCATATCCAGTTGTTGCAAGATTTTGCTGCATTTTGGAATTTAACTGTTGCAGGGATTCAAAAATGAATGTGAAAGGTTTGGAAAGGGAAGGAGGTTGTATTTAATACCCATGTATGCATTTGAATAATTCATATGCACATATCCAATATGCATATTCAATATGATATTCATATGACATTCATTCATATTTCTGCTGCTTTCTGATGGCAAGTTTTAAAAATCCCATCACATAACTCAGCTTGAATGACTGTTTATTTTAAAAAGACTTGCAAAACCAGAAAAAGCATTTGTGTTTCAGAACATACTTTTTTAAAAGGCATCTCACATTGCTGGGAAAATAATCAAATTACTTTCTTCTGCATTGTGTTTTCAATATTCTATGCATTCTACATSTGCAGTCACTTCTGCAAACAGCAAAACATGAAGGAAGCATGCTGTACTCTGCCACATTCCACAGCAATGTTCCTTTTTGGTTTTGTACTATGGAAATGCATCACTCAAAAATGCCCTGCTACTACTTTCCTTTCACATAGAGCAGTTCTAACACAGGGCTAGAAATCATAGAGTGGGATTTCTTGRAGGATAAAAAGATTTCTTAAATGTATCTATCAGTTGTTAGCATATCAGCCATGTATCTGGTGTTTGGGAGTTGCCATCCAAACGTATCATGAATCACCATCACAGCTTTGCCTGTGCTGGCAGGTGGTTTGCAAACATCCACTTTGATGTGCTCAACTTGTACTTCCTGCCCCACAACCCTCACAGTCAAATCTGCTCCAGTATCACACGGGCAGGGCCCCATTCATCAGCCATCTAGGAATCTGCAGGAAAGCAAAAATCAAAACCAGTTGTTATCTGCATCAACAKCCATGATTATGAGTCAATCCTCGTGCAGTCCTGCCCAGTCCCCTCCAGATACCTGGCAATACCCACCTGGTAGTGCAAGATTGGAAGGGAAATTCCAGGTGTTTTTGTAAATAGGCTGTTGACATGTCTATGCCATAAATATTCATTAATATCTGGTCAGTCAGCATAACCCACGAGGGCCAGAGGAAGGGTTTATGTCAGTCCACCACTCCTAGCTTTGTGCCTGGAGCAATCCAGCATGTGATAACTACATTTCCATGTGATATCTCCACACACTGTGTTTCATAACCACTCCTCTCCTGTGGTCTTAGAGTTCCTCCTCAGAGRCTGGCACCCAGTAACCTCTTGCTGTTACTCCTAGGGGATCCCATTGTTTTTCTGGCTACTATTCTCTTCAAGTTTTCATTCTGTATGTCCCCTTTACCTTCCTCTTTAGGGAATCCACAGCTGCTGCTGCCTGTGTGAACTTCGCTGATCTCTTGTACCCCCTGCTACRTTTAATCTTCTCCCAGGGAACCCACATTAACTGGCATCTCTAAAAGTTTAATAAATCAGCTGGAAGAAGGCAAATYAGCAGAGGGTTTCTCTGCAAAGTTACACACTATGCAGCCTGAACTGAGGGTGGGCAGAAGAATGGAGAATWCACCCGTGCTGTGTGTGTAACACATCATCATGCAAACCAAGCAAATATTTGGTGCTCCCCACTCTTCCCCTCCACTGGCATTGGGTAGTCACACAGAGAATTTATTCTACCCCAGTCTGAGAAGCTGTTTAACCTTGCTCTGCTGTCACTCTTAACTAAGCAAAATGGAACTGTTTTCTTCRTAGCATGAGGTAGTCTCTCTTCCCATATAAATATTCCTTGGTCTGGCTTGTCCCCTTACCAAAGTGAAAGGCAGCATACTATCAATAAAAATCAAATGAACTCTTCAATGCTCAACTGTTTGTTTTGGGTTTTGGGGTTTTTTTTGTGTTTTTTTTGTTTTTTGGTTTTTTTTTTTTTGTTAGGAATATATCTTAGCCATTTTTCCCCCTTCTAAATATTTTAACTAATTCAGATGTTAAATAAGACCTTTGGTACTACACTTTCTATAATCCCTCTTCAGTTTGTCTGCTACAATTGTAATGCAGCAAATGGTATTAAAAAYAGTTTCCAGACTTAGTTTATCACATAAACCCTCTCTAGAAAATAAAACTCAAATAGCAAAACWATTTGGGTAAGACCCAGTTTGGGCTGAGTCTCTGTGAACTCCTGAKGTTGCAGCCACAGCACAGCAGTATGTGTGCTGTTCTCCCACCCACAGTGGTGAGCCTGGGGCTATGGCATCAATGCAGAAAKAGGTAACAAGACTCCAAACAGCTCTAGTTTGAAATGCTTCCGTGCCTTCTCCTTCATCCATCTATTTATTCTTCCCACTGCTCATCAGCCTTTGTCCAGTTTCTTCTGTGGCATTCCATCAAGGTGGCAATTCCCCATTTGTTCATGCAGTGAGCTCTGATCCTCAAGTCTAAGGAGTGCCAGGCACAAAACTGGAAAAAAATGCTTTCCACAATACTCCATTCAATAGTAGAGGCTTCTCCTACCTCTAGTGAGAACTGGTGATGTTTGGATGGCAGAAAATCAGATTTACTGTGTGTTCTTTGAATACTACTTTTCCAGTGGTAAYTCTCAATTGAGTTTTAGTTTGCAGAGTTATTTTAAAGTGGTTTTGTGCTRTTTGGCCAATCAAGTTTAACAGAGAATTGCAGTGAGATTAACTCAGTATTTTGGAGCTAATACTGCTTACCATAATTAAAATTCCTTTAAGCAGCTTAGTATAACTCTATTTATACCTGTTTATATGGGAAAAAAAAAATCTTACTCCTGATGAGCAAGCATAAATGGAATAACCCTGGATTGAAATTCAAATCACGCTTCTTCCTCATTGACTTATCAAGCTCTAATGATGTCTTACAGCAATCTGATTTTCCTATGTGCAGGAGATAAACTGATAAATATTCAGTAGTGCAACATAAAATGCAGGGTGTGACGATGCTGTATGACAACCAGTGTTTTCTCTGAATTCCTTAGGAGGAGGTGACAATCCATCTTTTATCAACCAGCAGGCTGGTGCCTTGCTGCACACAGAGACAACATTCAACAGCTTTGCTCGCTACAGCTTCCCACTTACAAACTAGGAAGCCAAGTTTCCTCTGACACTGGTGTACTTTTACTGCAGGATTTGACAGGGACCATTCAGAGTGTTGATTACTGTAATTAGAGCCAAACTCCCTAAAAGTCTTCTTCGTGGCAGTCAAGGAGAGGGGCCCCATCTTGTGGACATTTCCTGGAGCAGGTAGGGTCTGGCTGGGAATTTGTTAACCACGGTTCTGTTAGCAATGCAGCTCTGAAAACAAGCTGTGATAACCAACTGCACCAGATCTTGCCTAAACTAAGCTAAACTCAGCCGGGCTGAGAAGTCACAGTTACGTGCAAAACCGCCCTCATTTCCTTCTCTCGGGGCAAGCCATCCTCACACTCCTGCAGGTGTSAGGCATTCTTCCTCAGCTTTTAAAGAAGGATCTGGAGAGAGGACTTGGCTGTTTGCAAACTCCTTACCTGCTCCCCGAGGAGAGGGAATGAGGGCACAGAGGGGTGAGCCAAGGCGAGGTGAGGGCATCCAGCAGCACCAAGGTCAACTCACCAATCCAAGGAACAATTCCTCAGGAGCCCCAGAGGCTGTGGCATATGTGCCCAGAATGGCTGGAGACACCCCGTGCCAGCCCTCTCGGGCCAGAGCTCASAGCCTTTGAAGAAGAGCACAAGCAGCTTTCACATCTCCCCTACGAGAGCTGCTTACACAATCTCCAGCTGCATCCCACACACACTATCCCACACCTACAACACCTGCATCCTAGGGACAAGTGTCAYCCAAAGAGGCTCCCCACTGGATGCTTATGTTTAAGAGAATGTGAAGTATTTGGGGAAACAGACAGGAAAAAGCTGTTGCACATGCAGAGCGTGTTTCTAGCCCACTTCAAACAGGTTTTGACACCAATAATGCAACCGGCATTTTCACTTCAGGACAAACTCCAGCACACACTGCTTTCACAACTCMCTCAAATTCCCATTTTCATGATTACCAAGACCTTCACCGGGCTCTCCCCTTGTCTCCTACAAAAATGATATCATGTATGGTGCTGCCTTCACAAAGCTATGCCATTTGGAGAATTTTTCTGAGGTTATGTAGGCACAGGAGTGGTGCCGAGGGTCTGGAGCTCTCCTTGGCATACATGGGAATATTGCAGGACTGGGACCTGGACATTTGGCTACACAACATAGAGCTAGTGACCTGGTACAGCTCTCTGGGGAAATGGGCTAATAGAGACTCATACCAAAAGCACCAGCTCAGGTCAGCATGGGGGTTTTGGGAAACAAAGGAGGTTGGAGGTTGGAGGTGCCCCTGGAACTCACCCTTTTCAATCTCTTGTCATGGCCAGGATGAGACCACACCTAATTTTGCTACACCACCACTTATATTTACTCATCCTGAAGAGTTTTGAAACTCTTCMAAGAGGGAGATTCTGTCACTTCTCTGGGCAGGTTGCTCCAGAGAAGTTGTGAGAGATCTCAGAGTGCCGCGGTTCACCCAATGCCAGCTGCCTCCTCTCCTCACACTGCACCTTCCTGACATGTCTGGAAAATTTGTGCATCCATTTTCTATGCTGTTCCTCAGAACTAAAAACCAAAAGCTTATGTGCTTGACTGTAGTGAATCTAAAAGAAGACAACCTTAACTATCCCCTGCATGACTGAGAACTGTCTTAATGCAAGTATTGCATAAATTAATAAWGTCTTCAGTCCAAACTCTTCATYATTCACAACAACCAGCAGACCAGGCTTATTTGCCAGCACTGGAAGAACGAAAGAGTCTCAATTCCAGCATTTTTTGTATGGTAGATAGCAGCAATTCACACTGATGATAAATGTCTTGTACTGCACCTTATGGTACAAATTTTAATGTATAGCACTATCCTTCATTGTGTAATTTTGTCAGTCCTTGAGTTTATGAGATAAATCCCTCTGTCGCAGATCTCAAGGTCCCCAATACAACTGAAAAGAAGAATGACTATGTTCRCACACCCTGAAACGCCCTTATTTACACTCAAAAAAAACCAACCCTTTTTTCTTCTTCTGCCTTAAAACTCACTGASTGCAAAGCAGAACCTCAGATTCAATAAATAAGCAGCACAGGTTCCCCTGTTAGTTAGAGTACACGGATATAAATCTTATCCATTTGAAGTGGTCTTACAATGCAATTTTTATGACTGTGGCTCACATTGCCCTATCTTCACCAGAGATGAAGGCAGCAGACTCTTAAATGATTGGCAAGGCAAGGCAAGGCAAGGCAAGGCAAGACAACTGCTGCCAAGTCCATGCTTGAACACAGTCAGGGCTGTATTCCATAAGGAGGGAAGGTTCCCCAGATTTTTTGTGGTACAGTGGTGATATTTCTTTGATTGCATATGGATCAGAATGTGTCTGGGTAACAGAAGGTGCAAGGAAAAGGGTACTGAAATGCCAGCTCTTTTGCAAGGAACAGTGATAGAGGGACTCCTGCTCGTGTCAGAAAGAGTAATTATCAAAAATCAGGATCTCACACACAGAAATGGCACCCTTCCTGTAATGAAATAGGAACAACAACTAAAGTGTTTAATAAGGACTCCTAAATATATGAATGCATTAATACAGCTGGGCATGCTACTGTGAGAGACTGGTTTTTGAGATGTTGATAGAACGCTGCTCYAAACCTTTTGCCAAAGTTCTCTGATTTTCTGAAGTTGCCAGGGAAGTTTTTTGTAATTTCGGCCTCTTGAGAATATTGTTGGTATTTCTCCCACACATCTAA
The DNA here is from genome assembly GCF_030028575.1 of Malurus melanocephalus. Lineage (NCBI taxonomy): Eukaryota > Metazoa > Chordata > Aves > Passeriformes > Maluridae > Malurus > Malurus melanocephalus. The sequence goes on from NW_026623597.1 coordinate 349,113, forward strand.
CTCAGAGTACATTWAAAAASTGCAAGCCCTTTTAAGAGGCTCATMRAGCAAATATTATTAAATAGACYCAGTCTGTYRARGTGTGTGGAGAACCAKCYCTGACCACACAGTTACACYGACAGGATAACAATGTGTGAAACTGCCAGACATTCCTGATATCAAAGGGAAATTCATATTAATGGAGCTAGCTAGCCTTAACTTATGGCAACATTAACAAGGTGGCAGGGTGGGAAACTGAGAGATGTAGAAAATAAAAAAGCCAAGGGGTCCCTGGGAGAATCTCTGAGTAAACACTAGTTGCAAAGTCATTACTAAGGCAATGAAATTAAAAAATACACAAAGCCAGCTTGTACATGGGGATGCTGATTTTTGCCTATACATTATGTTGTTGAGGCTGATAAAGGAGAAGAACTTGAGAGAGGAGCAAGGATAATGTGAAGCAAAAAATATAATCAGGATTTAGTAAGCCCTGTGCCTGATCACCACAGTTTGGACCATGGCAACAAACTCACTGTTTCTGCAGTGTTCGTGTCTGGGTTACTTCCACTGCAGGGGTTGTTTATGTTTTTCCTTGATGTTGATGAAGGAATACCAGAAGTACTCTTCTTAATATTGCCAAGGGAAGACGTGGAGGGTGTCACCTAACAATATCACTTCTTCCTACCACCTTAGTAGAGCCAACTGTTTGTTTCACRCTTGGGAAATTCTGTCCAGTACAGCTGAGACAAACACTTGATAGATAATAAAAGAAAATGTCTGTATGCAAAACCAGGGTACTTCCATGTGAACACTTATAACCACCATCATCATATCAAAATAAAGCCTGAAATTACTGAAATAAAGTCATGATAAAGGGCTCACTAGAAAAGACAAATGGCTAAATAGTATCATTACTATCAAGGTCATAATGTAAGAATAAGAAAATAAAATAAAAAGCAAGAAAATTTCAAACTTTTTAATGCCTAATCATCCTTTAGTCCAACTTTTATTTCCCAATCTTCTGTAAATATTGTAAAAAATAATTTAAAACTATAAATTAAAATGATCCAATTTTAATTTGTGACAGTTTTCAAAATGAGATCTTTTTCCCTTGACTGTTTTCTTCTCTCAAATTGAATCTTTGATCTTGAAGCCTAGCATTCCTTTCTGCTATTGTCAAACAAACATTTTGAGCCAATCAATCATATCCCTTCTAGCTTCTTCAATGTAAGGTTTATCTTCTGGTTTCATATCTTCTGGCTTCAGCTGTGCAAAGCCATGAACTTGCCCAGGATAAACTTTAATTTTATATGGAACTTTACAATACTGTTTCAGCTTGTCCTCCAATAAGAAGATCTGTAAAAAAAAGCATTTTTCCATTACATTATGAAGGGTTTTTTTAAGTTTGACAAACTTGCTGTTTGTCATAGAGAAAAATGCCTCTTTGGGTATAAGACAGAAACATTTTTTAAAAATATGGGTGAGTTTAAGAATTTCAATAGTTGCAGCAAAGATGGTTTGGTAAATCTCATTGCCATAACCTACATTTTAAGCTCTGATGTTGAAATAACTTTTTCCATAAATCTTAGTGACCATCAGTCCAAAACATTGATAGCCTTACTAAAAGAGTTTAAAAAAACACAGAGGGCATTTTTTTTTCTTTTACTGTACAAGAAAAAGATATTATTCCTGCACAATGTTTTGGTGATAAGTACACATGCAAAGTAATAATCATGTGTTTATGTACTCATATAAATTTGCTGTCTTATTTGTTTGTTTAGTAAGTTTGTGCTTTTTACCATTAAAAAGTCAGAAATAGAAGAATGAACAACTATTTTTCTCCACAAGTTTATTAATACCCATTGTGCAGATTAGGGAGAGTATTGTAGTTTATTTCATGGGGTTTCGTTGTAGGGGTTTTTTTTCCATACTGAGCCCTTTTTGTTCAGTGCAAACTATGTATTTGAGGATTTTTTTTTTTTAATCCAGGATTTTTTTCTTACACAATCTGCACATAAAGAAAGCTTCAGGAGAAAAAGGTTTCAATGTGTAACACATGACAGAAAAGACTCATTTGCCAAAATTATGCCTCTGGGAGAAAGACACATTCACCATGAAATGAGGACTGGGAGTCAAGGATTTGTTTTCCTGTGTAGAAGAGACACATGTGAAGTATAGATTAACATGCTGACTAATGCATTCAGAAGTAAATATGAATGATTTCTGCAGTCTCCGAGCACACTGCCAGTTCTCCAGTCAGATCCTACCCTAAAAAATAACTGTGCTAGAGGTGGTGTCTTATCCTTGTCACTGAAGAAAAGAATTTGTGCACAGAAGAGGGCACCAGTTTCCTACCCATATATTTATCCAGCCTCTCATGTATTCTTACAGTAGGGGTTACATCAGAACACAGATGGCAGCCAGAACTCAAAACCTTTGAGTCTACAAGTTGTTACCTTCTCAGCTAAAATTCATGCCCACTCTTTTGACACAGTTCATTTTGTCTTCTTGTAGCAAAAGCCATTACTCACTGGTCCCCATCATCAGAAAGTTCAGTTACCAAGCTTTTTTGCTTTTTTTTTTTTTTTTTTTTTTTTAAGTATCATTCAGTGTTCAAATTCAGTGGTTTAAATACCTGATTTCACATCCACAACAGCAGTATACAGGTTTTTGAGACGCTTGGCTCCTACCAGTTGGATAACCCTGCTCAGTTTCACACTCTGCTTGTCTAGTCACACAGAGACTGATGACTGTTCTTTATTGTATTTCTCACCCCAAAGAAAAGAAGCTTTGAATAACTTAAACAAGATAGGGGGAAGTTGAAATATAAACAGAACCATCCAACCTGTCCTATTTTTTGTATCTGAAAATGGTTCCTAACAAGGATTTCTGTGTGGGATACATGAACTTTAAGGAAAAAGAAGTCTCTCCAGAACAACTTACCTGATCCAAAGAAATAGTGTGGTCTTTCTCACCAAAAATGAAAAATGTGGGATTTAGTAAATTGTATCTTTCTTCAGAGTCTCTAACTATCCCTATAAAATTTTGAGAAACAATCTATTAGTGAAGCTAGCATTGCTGCAAGATAAATGGCAAATTAAAAGGTAAAATTTCTATTTAAATTTACTAATTAGATACATTACTTAGATCAGGACAGTTGCTATTTGGATGGAGAAAAAGCATTTGGAAAGCAAATWTCCCTGCTGTCCAGGTACTAAAACAAGAAATTAATTTTTTTCTTGTTTACAGTATTCTTAAAATTTTTATGCCGATATGGCCTCTTGTTGAAATAATCGTAATTAAAATCTGCAACTCACCTTTGAGTTGAGTATTTATAGAAATTGTTACAAAGCAATAAGTAGAATTAMAAACTGTGCATAGTCATGTGAACCCAAGTAAGTTTTCATGTGTTCTACACTACCATAGAGGGACACCCCAGCGGTTAATTGAGGATTTTTCAGCATCAAGTGATGTACTGCCATTCCACCCCAGGAAAACCCAACGATACCAATCTTCTTTGCACCGCATTGTTCCTTTAGATACTTCAAGACAACATCAGCTTCCCTAAGACATATAAACAAAAGTAAACTAAGGAATCTATTGCAGAACCAATACTTGATCAATTTAAGAAGTAAATTACAAGACATACATCATATTTTGTCTGTAGCCCCAAACATTTAAAACAGAGATTACTTTGAAAAGCACATTTCAGCCTAGAGCAGTRGCTTCTGTTATTAAATGGGTGTTAACATCTCTGGTGCTAATTTAGGGAAGTACAGGTGTAGTCATTTAAATACTTACCTGAATTATCACCTGCTTCTTTGTTTTCAAAATTAGTTATTTTTATTTGAATCACTTTGTCTAGGACAGGACAACTAAAGACAAGACATATCTGGAAGTAGAACAATATCTTGCATTATGGACTGTAGGAATAGATAAGCTTCACTGTGCTATCTCTACAGAGTCCACTTATTTACATAAAGATTTTTCCTATGTCATTCCTGTTGCACAAGTTAATACTAAAATATCCTAACAAGCACACACATAGGAATGTTACACTAAAGTAGCAATTACTGAAAATTACTCTCTTAGTTACTACAATGTTTAAAAATGGCCTTTGCATGAGGTGTAATTAGAAAAAAATGAAAAATATTTTCAYTGTAGGTAAGAACAAATATTCTTTTTTTAATAATTTTTGACTTCTTAGATCTCAATATTTTATCTTCTTCATTACCTACAGAGTTTTAAACTAAGTATAAATGCAGACTGCACAACCTAATAACTATTTTCTTTAAGTATAAAGTATAAACTTTAAAGTATAAAGTATAAACTTTAAGTATATTTGTATGATCATTCAGGTTTGCTAAGCCTGACCAAAAGAACCCAGTATGAGAATGACATGAAGAGAACATTGCGTCCTCGGCTGTGGCCATGCTCTGTCAGATTTGGCTTCTTTGAAAGGGTACTAAGAAAGTCATGGGTATGTTGGATTCCATATTCTCTCAAAGAGCAAAGGATCTGAACTGGAATGTTCACCTGCAAGTGAACCCTCAGAAGACAGCAAAAACATGTCCTGAGATTTTAATTTTTTAAGATAGTGCCCACATATCTGCTTCTCTTTGGAATAGGATTTTTTWATAGTTGTTAGTCACTTGTCATTTAAAAAAAATTGGTCACGGCTTCTCCGATTATATGGTAAAAAACTTTGCTGAGAGATGTTGAAGACAGACTGTGGCTGTTGAAGCATCTGGATAGGGTCAGAAGAATATTTGTGGCTTACAGGATGGTAGCTGAGTAATAGGGTGTCATTGCCTCACTATCATCATATGAAGTTTTGAGCTGTGGTGAGAGATGCTGAAGAAATTAATGCCTCCAGTWATTCAGGAAGCCTTGTAACAGGCACTGTTAGGCTGTGCAGATAATGATCCTCTATTTCACACTGAGGAACATGTGACCAACTGCACTATTTATCTCAGGCTTTGGTCAGTCTAGCAAATTTTTGTGTAGTGCTGCTCAGGAGAACCTCATCTGTACCTACAATAATCTGCAAGGCAGAAAGCCAGATGGGCATGTGACAGCTGGCAGATAACATCCACAGGTGTAGAAGCATTTTTCTCTTTATCTTGAGGAACTGGGGGCAGAGTCAGGGCTTGGGGGTGATAGTAGTGAATATTTTGTAGCCTGTGAAACACCATGAGCCTTTGTGGCCAGTATAACATAGTTAGAAAAGGGCCCAGAAAACAAGATGGGCACAATAAACAGTGATGTGCAGAGCAGATGATCCTTTGCAAATCCCAGCCAAGACAGTGCCCRAATCACCCAGAATAAGAAGCTGGGYTTGTGCAGCCAGCTTGCSCTGGTGTGAGATGCCACTTRTAACATTTCATRTAAATTCCCCCTTGCTTGCTGGGTGCTTTTTAAAGTTCAGGAACAAATGTGTATCTTACTTGTCTACTTTCATAGGATCATGATTTTTCATCCAGTCAGAAAAGTCAGCCCAGTGATCAGTAGATGTCCAGGGTTTTGTCCCCTTGAAGAAGTCTGGGCAGATGGCTCTGTGTGAGATACRGAATTCGGTCAATTTTCAGCGAATCTGTGAATCTCTAAAAGTCTCCTAACATCTTCTAATCCAGAGTACACATCTACATGATTGCTGTCTGAATCATGTCTTACTCATCCTGTTCTTGCAATCAACAGGCCTAAAAGTGTATGTCTTTATGTGAAAAAAAAAAAAAAAAGACAAATAAATGCTCATTGTTTCCTTAGACACAATACAAAATCAAAGGGATTAAGCAAACCTTATATAAACAGGTATATACCTCTTTGCTATTATAAGCTAAAGTAAATGTTCAGAAGGCTTGGTTCTGGAAAGTGTACACGACTTTAAATAGATTCACTGTTTATCTTTTGATCCCCCATGCTGCTTCATAAGCACAAACACTGGAACTTCAAGGCTCCTTGTGCCTTTGTGCTCAGGTAGCCATTTTTCCTGGGTCAGTTTTAGTAGCTTTGACGGCTCCATGGAAATGTTTTGTCCATTTTCTTCTTTTATTTGCTCAGACTGAAATGGCACAGCTGCCCTATGTGTATTGGAAACATCAYATGGCATGCCTGCTTTGCACCGGGTGATCTATCCATGTATTTAAGGGGAAAATARGAAAGAAAGTTGCTTACATATATCCATGACTTGCCATCAAATCGACAATGTATCTAATATCTGGGAACCGCCATCCAAAAACATCATGAGCTACAATCACAGCTTTGTCCGTCAAAACAGATGGTCTACAAATATATGCCTTAAGGTACTCAATTTGTACTTCCTGTCCAAGGCACCCATAGTGAGATCTGTCTCCAGTATCGTATAGAAAAGGATCAGCCATTTGAAAACCTAAAAAACAAAGAAAATAGAAAAATTAAAAGACAACAAGAATCTAAAAATAATTTGCTAACAAAACTTATTTAGGGCTAAAAAAAAGGCAAATATGTTCTTCAGAAAGTAGTTCAATAACTTCTGTAAATAAAATGGACAACCTTGTATGAAAGGAGAAAGTAGAAAAAAGCAAAAGCAGTGTTGCAGTGTAGAATGCTCTTAGTCTGTTATGTGCTATTAAGCTGAGAATGAAGAGAAATACCAAAATCAAATATCAAATACCAATAACAACTTACAAACAAACTGCACATGCAGGTCTTGACACTCACGTCACATTCGTTTTGTTGCCATGTGCTCAGCACTGGTGTGAAGCCCTATGGCTTCAGATGCTGCCTCTCCCCAGGCATGGGATTATCATGCATGAGTCCATGCTGTTTCTCTAAATTATTTGCAAGGACCACAGCACCCAACTGCTGCATTAAGGTGTAGTGTTCAGTACTTCTCTCAGTGCTCGTGCCTGATAGCTAATCTGTGCTTTCTGCAGCAGCATCACAGCTCTTCTGRGAGCAGATGTATTAGGAGCAGTTAGTGAAAAACTGCAGTATGGATTTGTAAACTASATTCCAATGCCATGTGCCCCTATGCCCTTGAAAGGCATTACAAGGAAACAAGCATGTATGCAAAACTCATTCAGAATACGTGAGAGTATTTGGTTTTGTTCCTTCTCCAAAAGTAGCAATTAAACACAATGAGCCAGTAGATGTACTAGACAGATTAAAGTCAAAAGTTGTTCTGACTCTCTGTGTCAGGAGTTTGGAATGGACTCTGTGCAAAAAGTAGATTGTGATCCTGTAATTAAAAGTGGTGTTACAATGGATCTATACAAGCAATCCAATTAAGTCTGCAGGGGCAGTGATAATAGCAGCATTTCCTACTCATGTACTGACTTTGAAACTGTCCTTGGAGGTGCAGTACATGGGCATATACATTGTGACTCTCTCTGCTTCATCAGTTCTACATCAACCTGTTATTTTAGTTTGTGTTGTAACATGTACTTCATAAAACTAATCTTCATGGAAGAGTAGAAAATTCCTATAAAAATACATGCCTTCCTCAGYTCTCCATTGACTGCAGCAGCAGAGGGCTACGTTTCACAGAGTAATGGAAAATTTTGCTTAGGYAATATGGACACATTTATAACCATATAATATGGTGTGGACAGACTGATGAAAAGAGTTGATGCCACAGAGACTCCCTGCTTGCTTATGCCCTACACATCACTTCCCAGTTTGCATGATTCACCCTGGCACAATAAAAGAATATAAATTTTATATGCATTTAGACTGCTTCATACCCAAKATAATCCAAATTTTGTATGTATTTATACTGCTTTATAGCCAAGTTAATTGGCCTCTCCAATGCATTTTGCAGAGGCCCTGTCCTTCTCCATCCTCTTCCAGCCCTGGAGCTTCTGTCACCAGATCTGGCAGGGCCAGCACTGAGTTTGAGCAGATAAGCTTGATTACAACCATAACTCCTGTCTGATAATGGTGTAGACATGCAGGAACTGGGCAGACATGGCTTTACTGCTCTAATCAAGCTCATTCAGATAAAGCCATGTGGTGGATCATCTCTCATCRCCAGTAATCCCCTGTGTTGATAACTGAGAACTGATTACATGTGTTAATTGTTGTCCCACCTTTCTCAATGTCTGAATGTCAGGCTTGGTGCTAGGAAGCATGAAGCAGCCTAATGTTCGAGACTGAAACCTACACTTGGCATCGTGTGATAGTTGTGACACACATGGGAGATGATCTCCTAGTTTAAGCCCCCCATAATGCTTGAAATGCCTGAAAATGCTTGAGAGAAATCTRTACATACAAAAATGCTTCTTACCTCTCTTTTTATAACAAAAGATGAATGGGCTTGTTGAAGTACAAGAGGCTGCCTGGAGAAAGTGCAGCCACTCCCAAAAACAGCTAACACTTCTGCCTTGAGATGGCAGCCACAGCCTTACTCCACTGCGGTTTTTGTTCAGAAGGGCACAACCTATGGTGTCCCCTTCAAGGAAGTGATGTTTAGCAGGCATTAAACTATGCAACAGTTGTAACCCAGCCTACTCCCTATCCATTGGTTGCTTCCCAGAAACCATTTCTTTGGCTTGTGCTGACTGAGGCCGGGCCAGCTGGCTCCCTTCCAGGCACCAGGCAGTGGTGAACGTTAGTAAATAGTCAGCCACACCTGAACTGCTTGGAAGTTTGATGGGATCCTGTTCAGTCAGAAGCTTCATTTGCTCCTGCCTGCTTTGTCCCACGCAGTGTGGTGTGGCAAAGCAACGTGCCAGGATATTTCCTACTTATCCAGTCTCACCTCATTCCCTCTTCCCACCAATTTCAGCCACTACACTTTTCCTTTTCCTGCTTTCCCCACGGCACAGCTCCAAGCAGGCAGCATTTCACCTTCATGCCCCGCTCCTCATCACTGAGCTCTAGCATAGAGAAGATGCAGCGCCAGCTGGGAGTAGGGGCATAGAGGTGACGTGCAAAAAGYAGGGGCATAAAGGTGAGAGGCAAAACTGACTGCAGCTAATGGGGAAAACTACAGATATTGATGAACCTGATGTCATCCTWCTGCTCCTTAAGAGAAAGCTTTTCCTTCTATCCAGTGGTCCTGCCCTTCATTGGATGTCTTGATATCATTCAGCTTTCATTCAAGAAACATTAAAACTGAGGAGAGTTATTWACACAACACAAAGGTGGGCTCCTTTGGGTGGTAGGACATTCACAAACTTCTGCATTTCTAGGGAGCAACAAATCACATAGTTATAGTCTGCTGAGCCTTTCTTTTCAACAGGAAAAAAMAAATCTCTATGCGGAAAGTGAGGTTAAAAATCTCTTTTTAAAAACAGTCAGGTTAAACAGAGGCAAAGATACTGCTAAGGACAATCTCTGCTTCTCAGAAAGTGAGTATGAGCACGTGATCTCCAAGTGCTGTGCTGTTTGGCAGGACCTTGGRCTACTGATGCCAAGATGTGACATCTCTGCCCTTTTCCCGGGTCAAGCGATAACATTTTAAGCTACAGCATCAATTCATTTCARTGCTAAGTGCTCAATGGACCAAACAAGGAAAAGAATGGAAATTCATTATTGTAAGGGCAAAAAAATTATTATGGTCCTTTAATGTTAACTTGCTACTGATGAACATAAATTATCAGTGCCCTCAGAACTACTGCTGTGCCATGGCTTGTAGCAAAGACTCAAAAAGGAAGTCAGTCTTTCCCAAAGCTGACAGCCTTTATCTTCACCTAATCTGCCCCTTAATACTTATCTTTGTGCMATTTTTGCACTGAAACCAACRTAATAGTCTCTCTTTAAAGGATTAKATTTTACTGATTGTTTCWTGCCTTTTCAAAGAGCTTTATCTACTTGCTTAACAATTTCAGATTTTTTCCTTTCAGCACAGGTAAAAGTAGTTATCTTTTTCTGCTGTCAACTTATTCTGTATGGACCAGTTTGCCCTCACATACCTGGAGTGCAGGATCCTGTTTCAGCCCAGCTCACTTCTTCTGCTCAGTGAGACACCAGCTAGATTYCTCTAAACAGGCAGAGAAGAAAACCAGTTCTTGCTGACAGTTTTGCTCCTGGTGCTGCCCATCCAGTTTTCAGGTGCTCTTCAAYGCTTCTGCAGATTTTGGGATTGGGAAGTGAGGAGGAGAGGCTTCGCTCAAGAGTCATCCCGAACGGAAGGGGTGGGGACAGATCATGCAGAGAGGCAGTCTGCAGCAGGCTCCACATCAGTTGCTTTTACTCCACCTTTTATTTATTCATTATCTAAGGAGTTTAGAAAGAAAGATGCACCCAAACACTCYACTGCACTATGATGTATGAGATGCACCTATGTAAGACACTGCACAGGCTTTAGACTTCAGTATTTATAACTGAGATATTTAGCATTGGTGGTGTATCTGCTGATGAATTTTCTTGAAGAATATTCATATACTTTACTGACTATAATAAATGTCATTCATGAAATGTCATTCATCTTAATTTGTTAAGATGAATCTGTTCTGGCAAACTTGCAGCTTGAAAAATTTACTAAGTCTCCTTAGCACACACATTAAACATATTACAACCACACCCATGAGTATTCTCARCAAGTTGAAAAGTGTTCCAGGTTATTTGTGATTAGACTTGCATTCAGCAAGCAGGAAAGGCTTGAATCAGGGGTGGCTTATTGAAATTTTCCATTCCTATTTCCACAGTGTCACTGTATGCAAGGCACATTAACTTAGCCCTCAGTCTGACATACACTCATTTCCYCTGTGTGTACATGTGGTTTGAGTGTGTGTGTATGTTTGGGAGCAGAGGGGTATGCAAACAAGAGAGATAAAAGAGCTCAAAAAATTATCATGTAATTTCWGGACAAGGATCAATAAAGAAATTTTTATTTTTAGTGTATATGACAAACAAGTTCCCCAGTCACTCAGCAGACTCTCGGGAAATCTCTGTATGGTAGGAACCACAATCCGAGGACTATGTTAAACAGGTGATGGATGGAATCAGTTCACCAGACTTCAGACATTTACAATAATGATGTCTACATGTCAGCAAGATGTCTACAGTCCCATAGTGTCATCAATATTTGGTGTATGATTCACACTCCATGGGTATCTTTTTTTTGAATGAAAATAGGTAGTCCCCTAAATGACCCAACTAGTACAACATGATTGCTGTGCTGAGTGCTTAATAACCCAGGCACAATGAGTCCTACCTCTGTGTGCTATRGGAGCTGCACACAACTCAAAATTAAGGTTTGTCATGACCAGAAAGAGGGTGTTTGTCCTGTCCTACCTGTCAGTAGATTTGCACATCAGGATTGTACAAGAAACCATTAAAAAGATTGCTTGTGTTGCAAGGGAGGGAGTGGGGAGATTTGACTGAAAAGATCCRGTTTGTACTTTGATATTAATGGCATCTTGCTTGACCTTGTGTAACCCCAACCAGACGGGTATCCTGTACTCAGATCCACAGACTGATGTATTGTCTTCCTACCTTGACCCTCCCAAATTTGGATTCATCCAAGCTGCAGCCCCCTGTGGAACAGATGGGCCAGCAGAGGCATAGATCTGATCCCACATGCATCTCATGCCTGTAAACCCTGTCTKGGTGCCCAGCCTTGGGGGTGGTTTGGGTGGAAGGAGAGCAAAGGACTCCCTCTGCTGTAATGCAAGCCTTTGCCTGTTTATGTTTGACCCACAARCCCTCGATCATTCAGATCCTCCATTCCTGATGGAACTGTCTTTTTCTATGTGAGATACTATCACCTCTGTAATGGACTCAGGATTATGGAGGGCATTGCACCCATGAACTTCCTACAGTCTCAAGCAACTTATATATTCAATTTTTATGCCTTCTGTGAATCTCTATTTTTAGGGTTAAAAAAAAAAGGAGGAAGACAGATAATAGTTGGAAAGAGTACAACAGCTTTACTTGTTCAAACACACAGTGGTGGAATTTCTCCTTTACCTGAGACACACAGCTGGTTTTTGATTGGCTCAATTTCTCTTTTTCCTGAAGGCTTGCACTAGTACTTCTCTGATTGGTCCTCCTGGTTTTACAGAAATGGGCATAGAATAAAGCCCAAAAGTTAATCACCACAGCTGTTGGCTGCAATTTTTGCTGTATGTCAATAACAGAAACAAGATCCTAGGACATGCAAGCCTGCTGCCCTGAGGCAAATCAGAAAGATATTCCCTCTCAGACTGATAGCTAAAACCCCAGAAAAGCAGGTACTCGGGTGGCATCTAGTGCAGAAGTGAAACACTCAGATGGAGAAACCAATGAGCAGGCTTAAACATGCCCAATTTACAGTCACCTSGTACAGTATTTGGAGTGCTGCTAGTAACAACAGACTTTGTCAGAAAGCTGAAATCATTACAAATGTTTTATTTGTGTTGTGAAAAAAAAATTTCGAAGCATCTCTGTTGAATGATCAGAATGCAGCCCTGAAGCTGCAGATGAGGCCAGAGGGAGAGCRGGGCTCCCCTCTCCTCTTACTGGGGCCAGCCAGCAGTAGCAGCCTGGTTAAGGGGTTGCCACTGCTGAGGAACCACTGGGGAGGCTCCCGGGAAGGACTACAGCAGAGGAATGGTGGGATGGGGTCAGGACAGGGCCCCTCTGCAGAGCCAGGTGTAATATCACTGTAATATCACTCTGTACCCAACATCTGCCTTCAAAGCAAGAGGAATCCTTCGGGATTGAGGCCACTTCAAGAGGAGTATAGATATTCCCTCTAACAGAGCATCACTGAAAAGAAAGTCTTATTAATGGGCTTGTAATTTGGAGCTTGGTTTGGTGGTTTTTTGTTTTTTTACCRCCATCCAGTAAWATACCTACTGAGTTGGGAGGAAAGAAACACATTTTAACAAAACTGATTGAATACTCCAGGTTTCTAGCTTGGGTGTCCAGTCAGTGTTTGAATAAAGACCCTTGGAAATCAGGCCAGCTCTTCTTGTTGCAAATCAAGGCTTGGCAGAAGGTTTACATGTACAGATACTTTCTTTGACATCAGTGAAAACTAGTCTTGCACTTACAATTTTATTCTTCCCCATTTACCTAGAGTGCTACGCTAAAGCTGATGGCTGCCTTTGCCYGGAGCATTACAAAAATTCTCTAAGTAATCCTGTGATTTGGTTAGTAGTGACCCATATCCCCTCTTTCCCATGTTTTTCCAGGTGTCTAAGAAGAAAGGCTCCGAAGTCTCTCCTTGTGGGAGCGAATGACGTTATCTGCTTCATCTGGTTCATCCTTGGCAGGCATGGTGATGTTCCCTGCGCTGATCACAGCACCTGCTGCTCCTCACAGGGCATCAGGACCAGGGTGATTGCTGCTTCTTCACTATAAATCTTTGCATCTCTCAACATGCTTCCACTCCCTYGTGATTTGATTTGCTGCTGAAAAATAATAGACTCAATCTGTCATCATCTCTCCCTTTGGCCGTGTCCCCATTGCATCCGCCCCCTCTCCTGGCCCTCCACTCTGCTCCATTAATGTAAGTTATTTGAAGCCACTGGTTTCAACTGGTGTCTGCTTATCCCTTTTAATGTCCTGGGATTTTTCTGGGGTAAACAGGTCTCAGGGCATCCAAGTACTTATCTACCTAAAATCAATAYTATGACTTTGACCACAGGAGCAGAAGGATGATCCCCAAATTATAGTTTTCTATAGGTGTGTTGCTAATTTGCTTGTTGGCAATGTAGAACTAGTTGACTCAACAGCTTCTGGGTTTCTCATGCCTGGCTTGGATTAATTTTTACTTAAAAATRAATTGTGAATGTTTATTCTCAAATTTTCAATTTTTCCTGAAAGAGTTTGTGTGATTTCAGAGGGTGTTCTTCATGAACTTTATAGAAAAAGGGTGGAGTATAACTTTAATTATGCCAAGCAGTAACAGGAAACTTATTTTAATATTGTGGGTGACATGCAAAGAGGGGTATTAAAATTACTTACGACTGTCCAGGTGTTTCTAGGTTATTCAGCAGTTCTTCAACYTTATTAAGAAACACTTTTAATGGAATTTCAGTACAAGGCAAATTATTCCAAATAATAATGAATAATAATAGCAGCATATAGGGAAAATACTACATTCTGGATCAATGGCTCCAAAACAGGTACTCCAGATCAAAGGCAGCATTGATTTTTCACTGAACACTATAAATGCAGACTGAGCAAGACAACAGAATTAAGAGTACACGGATAATTGCATGGACTAGGAGCTGATTTCCTTGTCTAAAAATCTAAACATCTACTTTGTATATGATTTAAGAACTTGTCATTGTCTTTTTTCTTACCAAATATTTTGTCTTCTTGTCTAAAACTACAAAAATTTTAAATGCAGTAATTACCAAAAACCAATTTTTTTTTCAGTATTCACAACTCAGTGTATAACTTCCAATGATGAATTCATTACATATGTTTAATCATTGAAACCGAATTTTGTATGCAGAATTTTCCCTGTAAAATGTTKGTTTAAAAAACATATGTTTGGTTTGTTTTATTCCAGGACACAGGTCCTTTTACCTTTTTCTTTTCTTATTTCTTTATTTGGTATGTCTTGTCTTGTACAAAACTCAACTAATGCTCATTTTATATTTCAGGAACTTTCTGGGATCAATCAACTGGAAGGGAGTAATTTTGTTTCCTTGTAACTGGGGTCATATTTGCACTGAGATGTAAATGCTATTTCAGTCTTCAGTACAAATAAGCTGTCCTGGACAAAAAGCTGCACCTTGTACCCATAGAATTTACCTCACTTTGCAGAAGAGGTAACTTTCTTGCACAGAAATCTGGCTTCTCCTTTGTAAACTCCCASTGTGCACTTGAACAATTTCATTTGWCTGRGATTTTCCAAGATGTCCCTTTTAAAGCCAAGAGGACCCCAAAATTTCCACCTGCATATGATCTGCCACTGGTTATACATCTTCCAGAGGAATCTTTAGGGGTTTGTTTTTTTTTCCCAACTGGAGAAAAGAAAACTGTTTGCAAGTATCACTGATTATTGAACAAATCTGGCAAAAATTACTGTGCAAATCAAGGTGTTAAACTCCAAAACTTTACACAGAGTGCCAGGAAAAAAAATTTTTTCCCATGTTTGCTTAACTTTAAAAGTCCTGTTTTGCAAATATGCCTATGCATTAGTAATCTTGGAATGCATCCAGACAGCTTTGGATTATATCCCACAAAGTAATACAGACGCCTAAGTGCAACATCAAAGCAACAAGTTTAAGGAGAGTATATATAAGAGCTTCTAATTATATAACAAGATAATTACCATACATAATTCAGAGCAATCAAGGGGCTTTATTAAATATGTTTGCAGAGAGCATCTGTCTCACCCTTTTTCTAATATGAGATAATGAACTTTGGCCTAGCAGAAAAAAAAATATGTTTTGGTGTAATCCTGCAAATGGTTGAGACTGTGCTGGAAGACTATTCTAAGTCTGCCATTTGAACAAAATGAGTTTCTAAGATTCTCTGTGGTGGTGTAAACACATAATGGAGCAACTCAGAAGACAAAAGGGGTCCAGGCAGGAAGGGAGCCAGTCCCCTGTGTGAATCCTGTCCTGCACTGCCCAGGAAGGCACAAGGCAATGTGCATTCCATATGGAAGAGAACACTTGGGCCAGGCAGGCCAACCAGACTGCAGCTACTGCCCTCCCWACCTAGTTCAGGTGCCTGTGGCATCAAACATCATGGTGTGGAAGAGCTTCTCTTCCCCTGCCCGCCAGGACAGTTCAAACCTTTGCAAGCGCTCTGTGTGCCCAAGCATGTGTGCCAAGATTGAACTCCCAAGCTTGCCCTTTCACAGCTCAATTGTGAACCAGTGAGTTCTAAACTGGAGTCTTCAGCAAGGAGACAGCATGAGATTAAGCAAGAAACTTCAAGGCCTGGTCAGATTTGCTCTAAAGAAATGATATTAGAACTTCCAGACCTCAAAATTTCCAGCATGCTGCTTCCTTCTTGGCTGAAATAGATCTCAGTTTCCTGATAGACCCACAACRAATTCTTAGAATGTTGAGATATTATAGGCCATGAGACGAAAAGTGCAGGCTGACCTTATTCAATCCTTTGCAAAGTTCACCTCTAAGGTGCTTTGATTTTCCCTTTTTTCCCTGGAAGTTTCAGAGATGATAGCCTGTCTTTACTTGACACAGCATAGACCATAAGGCAGATCCCTTCCAAAGATCTGTCTTGAGCTGCAGCTCAGACCTCAGGACAAGCTCAGGTGTTCATTACAGCCTGTTCTCCTGGTTCCGGGGGAAAACCCAATCCAAACCTGAAACCTCAAACTGAAATCAAATCCTCAGTCACCTGGCTCTTCAAAGAGACTAACACGCTGCACGCAACTCATTAACTTCCCCAGAACTCCTGCCTTGTTTGTAGGTTTGCCTGGGGAGCTGAGATCCATTTTTTTTAGTGAAATCACCACTTGCTTCTATGAAGCCAGGCCCCAGTGAGTTTCTTTTCTTTGTGTGCAAACATTTTCATAAGTCAGGATACAAACAATAAACAAGTTCTCCAGGGTGTGGATCACCTTCTGCCTTGTTATCTGGATAGARAGGAAAGGAGAAAAGGGAAATTAGTCATCTTCTCTGCAGGAGGAATTCATAGTGTGCCTCCACCATCATATACTCTTTCTCATGGGTGATAGACTGGTGCTAATGGGAAGCATTTGCCTGAATGTTCATAGAGAAGGTAAAACCTAGATATAAAGCAGGTGGGAGCAATGCTGTGGGAGGAGGCCTTGGACAGGCTGCTTCTGAAAGAAGGACCCAGGCCTTTCAACCTAAGACACATGCCCTCAGTGTAGACCGGAAGATTTAACATAAATATGCTGGGTCAGAGATCCATGTTCAACCTATGGCTCCACCATGCTCATTTGTACAGAAAATGCCATACCTACATGGATACTTCTTACCTTCTGTGTTCTCTGGAATACTCTGCCTTGGTACAGACACTTCTGTTTTTATGTGAGTCAGAACCAGAAACCTGATTCCTCTCATTCCAGCCAGATACCAGTGTACTATTAGCTATTCCAACACTCCCTCTCTTCTCTGGTTTTAAGCAGAAAATGCTGCCTACTGCTGATCTCTTCCCCTGAAATTTCTTCAAAAGTGTCATCACAACTGAATTTTGATCGCATGGATTTTTTGACAGTAAGTATTTATCCTAAAATAATCACATCTAGCTCATTTCAATTCCTCAAGAGTTAAACCCCACAATTTAGCTGAACACAATCCTTCTGTATGTTGTTCAACAATCATAAGTACTTTYCTATAAGAAAAGACATAAATGCCAACATTTTCAAACTTAAACCTATGAGAGCTAAATAAATTCCCAAAGACAATTACATATGTGAATTAAGAGTGAACAGTAAGTGTAGCCTGACTCAGAAGAACAGCAATGAAACTACACACTCCTCATTGAACTTGTGAATTATGTAAACAGAAAAACAGAAATTAAATAAGGCACCTTCTTGGCACTGTAATTTAGGTTCTTGATTACCATGCAAGTTGCTGTTATAATAAAGGTTTGTTAAGAGGTCTATTTTATGTTTCCTGCTTTGATGGGATAGAAAGSTTTTGTGAAGTTTGGGAAACAATTGTCTTCCCTAAATGCAATCTAGATCTTGCACATTTCACCTGAGTACACTTCAAAGTAATTTTTTCTTTGTTTATGTTCATCTTGCAGGCAGCTGAACTACTGTCAGTCGTGTTGATCACTACTGGAAACCTCCCAGAGAATCTGCAAACTTCTTCCAAAGGTTGTTAGGAATTCTTCTTATTCTTTAGGTATGGTATATTTTCAAGGAATTCTTCTTTCAGTGTTCTCCCAACAGCAGCTGAAAATCAACAATTCCAATCTCCTCATCACACTTGTAACTTTCTTTTCTCTTGTACTAAATGGCTTTCCGTTTATCTTAAATGCAAATTTTGCAAAAAAAAAGAAAATACATTTTTTTCTGATTTTCATTATGAAAACAAGAAATATATGGAGTTTTCCAGTTTGTTATCTCCAGATTAATAAAAAACACAAACATGACTGGGATGCTGAAGAAGAAGCCAAGTTCAAACCAAGCTCAGAAGARCAGAAGAGTCAAGTCAGTACAGTTCCCAGTTCGGCAATGGACAGCACTCACCCAAAGTCTCAGCCACTTTATTCCCTGGGTTCCAGGGGGAATTTTGATTTGTTTGTGAGCACAGCACTAAATATATATGGCAAATTTCTAAGTACAATGGATCCAAGTGAGTGAGAATTCATTACTTTCAGCTTTCAACTTCCATTAAAATATGGTCATAATAAGTAACAGGAAATGAGAAGGCAAAGAATCTTATTAAATATCTGGGATTAGATATGATACGAAAGCATAGGACATTAGTTGCTCTGCATGTTATAAATATGGGTTTCCAAAACCAGAAAGAGATCTTTAATGCCTTTCTTCTCATGTGTCTTTAGGAGACACTCTAAATTCAAACCTTTTCTTGGTTATGATAGCTGCTCTGGAATTCATTCTGCATCCAAAATCTACAAGCCAATCTGAAGTATGCTGCAGGTCTAAGAATATTTCAGATACAATATTAAAGATATGTTAACATAGCTGAATCAGAGCATTTAACATAAGTATACACCTTCAACCCCAAGTTTTGGACTGCAGTGAGAAAACCTATAGCAGAAAATCAAGCACAAGCTCTTTTTGCTGTACAGATTTCCAATTCACCTACATTCACAGATCGTCATTGCTCAGACGATCGAGAGCTCTGGCTCACCTCTCTTGTCCTCTTGGACTTCCTCCTGTTATTGCAAGGTGCAGGCWGTGTGAACACACTGATTCACACAGGCATGCTGCCCTGAAGGGCTGGGYTGACGTGATGCCGGACGTGCTACCCTCCTTCGTGTCCAGGCTCACGCAGCAGGCTCTTGAGAGCTCATGAGACCACTTGGTGTGTCAGTGCTGAAACACTCCCATACCCCTCCCTTCCTGGTGGAGAGTTAAAGCCTATCTATCTCTTTCCTCTTGGCTTCAGACTGCTTGGTACTGCCGACAGGACATTTTAGCAGCTAGGATTTCGTACAGAATTTCCCAGATTTAGACCAAAAATTCACTGAACATCATTTGGGTGACAGTTACTCCTACCTGGTTCTCATCCATAAGACCAGGTTAGAACTTTCTGGCATGTTCTTCCCCACATCCCCCTGAAAAGAGGGACAAGGGACAGTGCCTGGCATAGGAAATGAGACTRGACACCACTGGGGCTTGAGAAATGCTGCACTCTCTGTAGCTGAGTGGAGCTGAAACCATCAGCTCCTGGCACATCCCCCCAGTGCTCCCATGGAAAGATCCAAGTCCCCACATCTTTCTCCCAACCCACATCCAGCCCCAGCTGAGCACAGGCAATGACTGACCCAGCTCAAGGGACTCTGGCAGTCATGGGATGTGATCTGGGGTCTATTACAGTGAAGCCACAGCAGCCTGAGGCAAGACAGCAGATTGGCACCCCCTGGTGACACAGTCATTCAGCTGCCACCAGTGCTCCAGTGCCACTAGCTAGCAAGGKGCAGGGCAGCTGTGCAGGATGCTGCTTCAAATGTTGAAGGCTTCAGACACCTGCAAATGCCCTAGAGTCCCTCAATTAAAAAAGTCTTCTTTAATTAGGTGGCATGTCTGGCCCATCAAACCGGCAGATGGTCTGAATTGGGTGCAAGCCACCGTGGTCCCTGCCTGACCGGCCATAGCAGGCTCCAGAGATGCTCCATCTCCTCTGTGACCTTCTCACGGTCTCCAAACCACCTCCTGGGCCTGGAGTAGWGGTGCCCCCTGGTGACAGCCTTGGAGCTCTGTCACCTCTCGRGGTCGGTCCATGCTCCCCATGTCCAGGTCTCTGTTGCCATAACACTTTCAATGTACATTGTGTAATTTTGCTGTTGGTTGAGATGAGGCTGACTGACCTGTAGTTCCCTGAATCCCCCTTTCTTGCCTTGAAAATAGTTGTGACACTTCCCTTTTCCCTGTTTTCAAGGATCTCCTCTCCCTATCACCATTTTTTAACTTCATAGAATCTCCTTCATAGAACCCAACGTGGAATGGTTTGRGTTGGAAGAGACTTTAAAGATCACCGAGTTCCAGTCTCCCCCCATCGTGGGCAGGGACACCTTCCACKAGAGCAGATTGCTCAAAGCCCCATCCAGYCTGKCCTTGAAYACTTCCAGGGATGGAGCATCCACAACTTCTCTGGGCAGATCCTTCTAGTCTTTCTCTCAATCCCACTCACACTCCTCCCCATCTTGCCCTACTCATCTTGGCCATGATATTCATCATGATCCTTTCCACCATGTATCTTTCTAGTTCCTGGCTGTTCTTCCTGTACTCCTGCACAGTAGGGCCTCTGTSCAGCAGAGAAGCTCTATTTGCCCAGCTTCAGCTTACCCTCACTGGGACTGAGTTTGAGGGAGAAGAAGAGTTGTCCATAAGCCTTTGCTTTCGCTGAAACTACTGTGAAATTTAGGCATCCCAGAGAACTCCCTGCCCTTTACTGTATAAAATTCTCCTATGCCTTTCCATAGAAGCAGGATCAGGATCTTGGCTCAGCAGGACCAGTTTGTCACCCTGAATATATAAGACCTGACTGGAAAATTTGGTACAAGTTTTGACAGCAGTTTCTGCTCTCAGGTCTCAGGTGATAATGAATCAGAAAAGACAGGCTCTCAGAAGACTCTTCCATCTTAAGCAGTGATAAACTAGACACTCATTTTTAAAGTAGGAACTTTCCCAGATGTTCTCCATTGAAAAGTACAGATTCCAAACAAGGTTGTTGTCAGAAGAATAATGGTGATGTGGAATGCAGCKTCTGAAATAGTCTTCAAAACTTCAAGGACAAGGCCATTAAAAATAAATACCATGTACTGCCATGTCCATGTGTATTGTCTCCCTGAGATGACTCTTTCTTTAGCACCTTTACCCAGGCTGAGGCCCTGGCAGAGGCCCATCTTACATGACCAAGTTAAAAAATGAGTATAAAAATGTTTAATTGAGACACAAAGGGGAGTGAAGAGATTGTACCTTTTGAGTAGTAAACATGTTTGACATTCGATGTCAGTCATCCAACTGAAAATCTGCTTCACTGAAACGAGCATTTTTCTTGGACATCAAAAGCATTAAGTGGTTTCTTCACYGTATTCTCTGACCCTGCACTGAAGGCCGTACACACATCGAATACATTATTGCCATAGGGAGATAAGCAAAAATTGGGGGTTATGCCCCATGATTCACATTCTCGGTGTGCAGACTACAGTGAAGTGAAAGTAATCACAGAAATCAGACAACCTTACAAAATAGGTCATTGACTCTGATCAACCTGTAATAACTCTGACCTTTAGACCATGGCTCACTTTCCCCTGGACACTCTTTTTCCTGTTGCTGTAAACATTTGAGAAAAAGTAATGACAAGTTATTACRAATCTAAACTTTTCTGTACTCCTTTCCTAGTCAGTGCAGCAGAAATAGAGGCTGTAACGTAAGTGTTGTTACAGAAATTAACTGTAGTGACTACATGGATCATTCTCCCTAACAGATACATTTTCTTTTTGGCAACACTCATGGTTTTAAATGAAGTAGAACTGAAACTTGCCCTGAGGAGTTAAATTTAATATGGTTGGCAGTCATAACCTTTAATAACATCTGGAAGGTCAAGATAAAGGTTTCTGGCAAAATAAGATTGTGCTAAATACYGAGGATAATCCCTAACTGCTGTCATCTGCAGGGATATTTTCACAGAATTTTAAAGACATGAGTACCARCATGTCCTCAGAAGCACTCATAAGCTGTCACTTGACGATGGTAACGTTTCACACCACACCCTCTTTTACCAAGGAGATCAAAGTTCTAGAAGTAGGAAAAAATCCTTCTAATCTAATGACACAAATATCTAAATATCTAAAAGATTCACTTGGACGTGATGGAAGTCTTTTAGGTACAGAACTGTACACTTCAAATTATATTACAGTTACTAGAAATGGTCTTTTGAAAGACCAATACAGCCTTTTTTTTTTTTTGCTGTTGTTATTTTTTTGTTTGTTTGCTTGTTGTTGCTGTCTCGGGTTCTTGGTTTTTTGGGGTTTTTTGCTTTGTTTTTAATGTTTTTGAATGTGGGAGACCTCCACCAAGTAACTCCAGACACAGAGCTCTGAATCCCAAGTAGATTATAATAATAACAGCCACTGGCTCTATTCTCAACATGACAGCAGGATCCCACCTAAGCTGATAGGGTTTTAAATAGAAAATCCAMTGCAACACATGAGAAAAGATCCCTGCTGTGTTAAAGAACTATAATTTGGTGAAGCACATTCTGCTTCTCTTGAAAACAGCCATAAAGTTCTGCAAATACTTTTTTACTCCTTGGAAATGCTTTTTACTATTACCTAYGTTCTTGAAATCTAGACATATAAACAGCCTTAATTGTCTTTTCAGTTAGACTCATTAAACAGTGACTTTTCCAGCAGTATCACTTAGACTAGGCTTTTTATCCCATCTCTCACTTAAAATGCTAGTGGGCATAGTTTCTTTCTTGGTTGAAATATTAATAATCCATAGAAAAAAAGCCCGTGCATGGCCAAGCATCTCCTCAGAAACAGTTTCAAAAATAAGCAGGTCTGGAGCCTATGTCATGGCTCGGTCTGATGATGCTCAGCCATTATGTCCATCCCTTAATTAATGTTTGGTACAGTACATTTCACAGCACAAAACATGAACCACAACTCACATATTCATCCAGGAAGTTTGACTCTTCCAGCAGCTACTAATCATAGTCCAGGTCTAGTAAAAAACAAGCTCAGTCGAAGGGAAACACATTGGTCAGTACCTCATATACTGAGGCACCATGTATGTAGTACCCATGCAGCAGCCTGRGCTTCTCCAAGAGAAGCAGCAAACGTCACTGCACTCACAGCAAATCCAAGAGTACTTCTCTCCAGCTTCATTCCAGGAGCCTATAGCCACAGCAGCTACCTGCTGGTCAGGGGTGGTTCAGGAGATGTCACGGCAGAATGGCCACTKGCCAGGAAGCACATCCTCTAAAGGCCCTGCAGAGCACAGGGAACAATCAGGCTGGCWGTGGCTTTCACCATGTGTTTTTGTAGTCTGCAGATCTCCGTGATTTCTGACTGTGTCACAACAATTTTCTATAGACCATACTTSGTGCTTCACACCAAAGAGCCTGTTTTGATAGTTTTTCTCCTGCCATGGAACCTCTGGGCCTCCCTAGTGGTGTTGCATCATGTAGGAACCAGATATGGGTTCACTCCAAATGCTGCTTGGTTTTCCAAGATAAGCTGGCATCCACTTGGTTTTATTTAAGATAATCCATCATGTTTTCCACATTTCTGCAACTTGCTATTGCAATAACTAACTGAACCAATTGTGCAGGGAGAGTCAGGTGAACAGCTGAGGGAAATAATTAGGACAGCACTTAAAAAACCCCTCCAAACAATTGGTTAAGAAATTAAATGTGTTTTGAAGTGTTTCTCTATAGAAAAATTGAAAAGCAGTAGTTTTAGCTCTTTGGTTTTTTTCAATACTCTAAACTTTCAAAGTAACTCCAAAAAATGTAAAGCAATAATTTTATCAAGCCATTTTAAAATGTGAGGGAACACAGAAATGTCAWAGTAGAAATGCTGGATTGTTTGCATTTTGCAATTAATTTTTATTCTCTTAATAGAACTTCTSRATAAAAATACATWATCTAAGCATTTAAATTATATAAAACCAAAATAGAAACATATTCAAAAGAAACTTGTMTTTTTTTCCACTCTATCCACACTTATAAATATGCTTTTCCTTTTGCAATAAAAATTAATTAAATGTCACATTAAAATGCATGATTTGGGGTTATATCTATTACTGTCTTCAATTTCCACCTGTAAAATTACCGTATTTCCTCGATTATCCAGATAATAACTTAAATGGAACAGAGATTTTTTTTTTTTCCAGTATATTTGTTCAGTGCCTGTTGGCACTAATTCTTGACCTTGTTGAGAGTCAGAAGTTAATAATAACCTTTTAACACCCTCCTCTACCAAAAATTTAAATCTACTTAAACCATGGGTATTCTTAGGCAAAAAACACCTAACATATCAGTGAATAGACATGGATTAATAACATGTTCACAAAAACCACCAAGAAGGCTGAAAGATATTTTATTTAATTTAACTTACAACAACATACTATATATATTTTTTTTTAAATATTTGTTTAAATTATAATGATCTGCCTTCAACTCACACTTATGATAAGCTRTTGGATAGCCTATACTRAAACACTGGGTTAGMAGAAAATTCTGGGATAAATTCTCTCTAAATGCAGAGAAGATGGTACATATGCAATGTTTGTTAGGTAGTTTAAACAGCTGAATAGACAGATACAGACAGGAATGAAATTATTCACTGGCAACATACAGCGATTCCTTTCAAAAGCTTTAATTGGATTCGAAGAAGCCTACCATGAGAGACTGAAATTGGAGAATTATATACATTAATCTTGCCATGGCCTTTGAATGTGAATTATAATTTAGAGACTTTTATGTGACATTTAATTTATTTTTATCACAGCAGAGTAACAATGATGGAACCAATAATGATTACATGTTTGGGAAATAAGAATGGGAATTAAGAATATACTTAGAAATAGAAATTCTCCATTTCTTGGCTTTTTCTCCAGTATCTGTTCATTGTTTTTTTCTTGCTCTGACAAAATTAATGTTACAGYATTTCTCACATCCTCAGTACTATGCTGGCAGTTTTTTAATAGGCCAAAATAATTTGCTGACACAAAAATGAGCTTATTTTAAAATAAACAGTTGGGGTTTTTGGGTTGCTTTTTTTTTTAGGTTTGAAGTGGGGATTTTTTCTACCTTGCCTTTCTGAGCAGAAGGACACAGAAGAGCTGAGTATGGTAGTGTAGCCCAAGTCTATTCTACTGCAGAACTTTACTGTACTTCGTCAGCTATTGGAGAGTCATACAAAGCCTTCACTTTTTCCTCAATTTTTTTTTTTTTTTGCTTACACAGGCCAGTATCATACACTRCCACCTTGAAGAATGTAATTTTGAAGGAACTAACGTGGTTATAGTTTAGGAAAACAGAGTTATAAAATTGCAAATTGATCACGTGCCACCTCTGCACTATAAGTCCAGACCTGAACGCCCATCCACTCTGCTGCTGACATGATGCCCCAAGGCTTAATGCAAAGGATTTAATGACCACTGGACACAAAGGGTCATATGGTAAAGAGAGCTGAGAGTTGCTAYAACTCATTGATCAACTAGAGAGGTTAAAATAGCTGCCGCAATGGAACACTAAAACATTTCATCAGGATGGAATTCCTCTTTACCTTGAACAAAATTAAATTGTTTTCTTCCTTAACGATGTTTCTGCCTACTCAGCAGASCCCAAGCGACAGCTTTCYGAGCACRWGGCAGAGTACAAAGTTTTAATGTGYGCTGCCTCGGCTATGTAGGGCAGCAAGACATGGAAGCATAAATGATTAAGCTAAGAGAGATTTCTGTGCTTTACTGAATGGTTTATTAGTTCTGTTGGAAATTCACTGCCCTGGAAGGTGAGGTGAGATTTGAAGAAGACCACAGGTAACTACTGCAGCTGAGGAGGATGGCTGTTTCCAAGGCTTAAACATTCCTGATCCCTGGAGCACTGACCCTCTCAAAAACCTGGCCGACTTCACTGAACAATGCAGCGTTTCTGTCTGATTTGGAGTAGGATTTAGAACCGATTTTGGCTATGTTTTGTCTGATTCCCGTGCACTTCTTCGGTAGGACCGCTGCCCTCACACAGACCCGCCCGCTGCCCTGGGCCCTGGCAGAGCTCCAGCGCCGGGTGCCACGTCCTGCCCTCGGGTCAGTGCAACCCCAGGCAGCGCTACAGGCTGGGGACAGAGCTGCTGGAAAGCTGCCCAGCGGAAAAGGTCCTGGAGATGTTGGTCAACAGCCGGCTGAACATGAGCCAGCATGTGCCCAGGTGGCCAAGAATGCCAATGGCATCCTGGCCTGTGTCAGCAATGGTGTGGCCAGCAGGACCAGGGCAGGGATTGTCACCCTGTACTCAGCACTGATGGGGCWGCACCTTGAGTTCTGTGTCCAGCTCTTGGCCCCCCGATTCAGGGAGGACACTGAGGTGCTGCAGAGTGTCCAGACAAGAACAACGAGGCAGGCGAATGGTTTGGAACACGAGTGCCATGAGGAGTGGCTGATCCAGCGGGGGTTGTTTTAGCCCAGAGAAAAGGAGGCTCAGCGGAGACATTATCACACTGTGCAACCACCTGAAAGGAGGCTGGAACCAGGTGGGGTCGGCATCTTCTTCCCAGACARCCAGTGATAGGAGAGAGGACACAGTGTCAAGCTGCAGCAGGGAAGGTTCAGATTGGACATTATGAGGAGTTTCTTCACAGGAAGTGTGAATGGGCATTGGGATGGACTGCACAGGGAGGTGGCAGAATCACAGTTCCTGGAGGTTTTTAAGGAAMAGCTGGACKTGGCACTCAGTGCCGTGGTGTCGCTGACATGGAGGTGTCGGTTCATAGATTGGACTCGACGATCTCCGAGGCTTTTCCCACCGGAGTGGCTCTGCTGGCGCAGCGGTGAGCGGGGACAGTCCCTCAGCAGCGGCCGCCC